>NC_080052.1:6883798-6931298 GCF_026212465.1 Amaranthus tricolor | reverse complement strand
ATGTGTTCAATTAAATGATCAGTTATAATTTCCAAAAGAAATCAATTTTGACCTTAAATTGATCAATTACTAAATACATATGGTAAAAACTATAATTGGACCCATTTGACTATCGTGTCACGGTTAGGGCCGCCCTGACCTTTTAGGGGCCCGTGGCGAAGTATATTTATGGGCCCTAACTTTTACATAAACTTAAAAATATTATATATTCAATTTCATAATAGAAAAAGGTATATGCATCAATATAAAATTAAATAAAAATATTCCTATGACCATTTTTTGATGCAAAATCACCGGTAATACTGTCCACTCTAACTCAAGATATGTGATCATACTTTTCTCAAAAAACAACATTGTACAATTTAAATGTTCTTGAGAAATTTAAGATTTTAAGTAGTTTTTTAGTATTTTCAAATTTGAAAACTTCTCTCGGTTGATACAATGGTAACAAGAACAAATATATTTACAATTATAAATTTATAATCCTCTTTTAACTATTCAAAAGAGGAATCAATTATCAATCAATCATAAAAATTACTTCAAGTAATTTACAAATAAAATTTTAAATAGTGATATGAGCATAAATTAAAACTAATGATAATAAATTAAATTACAATGATAGTAGAAATGTTGAATTATATTAGGAGTAAAATAAAAAAAATAAGGGTAATTAGTAATAAAATAAAGAAAAAATTACAAAAAACTAGCTAATATATGGCATCTTTTGCAAAAATTACCTAATCTAATTTTTTTTTTTTGCAAAAAATCACCTTATATAACACTTTTATTTTCAAAAGACTACCACTTTGGAAACAGTCAGTTGACAACCAAAGCTAGAACTTTAAATTCCCCTTTTGCCTTCATAATTCACAACCAAGAAGGGAGTATTCTTCCTTCAATTCTTTGTAAGTATTTCAATCCTTGAAATTTAATTGATTTATACTTTTCTTGTTTATAGAATTAAATTAAATAATCATCTCATGCTTGAAAGGTTATATTAAATAGGATGTTTTGTTATTTGATGAGTTTTGCAGTTTGAAACTAAAATAGAACATAGATCATTAAGTTTCAATTCAATTGAGAACTTTACCTAAAGAGAGAAATTAATTTATTAAAAATACTATGAGTGTAGAAATTTATGAAAAAGCAAACAGTAATCACAAATTCTTATTTGAGACCGTCTTTATAAGAGACGCTTCTCAAATTGGCCAGCCCATTATTACTTAAAAAACTTTTAAAAAAATGCGCTCTGTGTAATTTTATTTGGGGTTGGTGTTATAACCTATTGAAATTGGTATTATAACATGTTAGAGTTGGTATTATAACCAATTAAAGTCGGTATCTCTAAATAGGTTATAATACCAACTTTAATTGGTTATAACACCAACTCCAAATACCAACTTTAATAGGTTATAATACCAACTTTAATAGGTTATAACACCAACTTCAATAGGTTATAACACCAACTAAAAAGGCTCAACCGCGCACGTCAGCTTTTTGATGCTTTTTTCCTTTTTTAAATTATTGAGAATGTGGGCCGGACTTTTTTGAGAGGCGTCTATACTATAAACGGTCCCAAAAGGGCCTTATTTCACATATTGTTAAAATTATAATAGTTGGTCAATGTTGTAACAATAGGTAGCATAAGCTACCCATACTTTTTAAAAAAAATAAAATTAATACTCTATTGAAACTTTTTTTATATAAATCAACTTTATTTCCTTGTATTACTTCACAATAAGAGTTAGGATCCTCTCCATCATTTAAAATGTGATAGAGAATTTATTATTCAAATCTAATGGTTAGAATTGTTTAATAGAAGAAAATATAAGGAATTTTGAGATTTTATTTTTTATTATAAAATAAATATTAAAATGTTAAAATGAGTAATTGAGAAAACTAATGAAGTGGATCCTAATACCCAAAATACAGTATACCGACAAACTCTGACAATTGTACCCTACCCAGCTACCCTCCCCTTTTCTCTCTCCATCCCTTTCATCTCCATTTTCGAATTTAATCTCAAATTCTTAATTCTCCCAGTCTCCCACCGGGCCACCAGCTGCGGGTGACTCCTCTGCTGACTCGCCATTGCCCTCTGACTATAATTCCGAACACCTCCCTAGCTTTCATTTTGCGTACCTGCTGTCGCCTGCGTCCACAGATCACAGTCAACTGGACCACCATTCTTCGATTTTTATAATAAGTTTATCTTTAAAATTTTGATCTCTCATTCAATTAATTTAGTATTTCATCACTTAAAAATTAATACCTTTAATTTTTTTTTGTAGGCTTGTTCTTTAAATGATTATTTTAGGGTTTAGAGATTACTTAATCATTGTCAGTTTGTTTAGGGTTTATGGTTTTGTGCTTTGATCATAATTAGTTTTGTCTTGTGTTATTGTGTGTGTCTTATTGATTATTATTGAATATTGATGAATGGTGAAGTAAATGTATAAAAGTAGATTTTTTTATTATAACTTCATTTAATCTGAAATTAGGGTGTGGTCACCTTCTCAAGCACGTTTGTATCAAAATACTCTTCTTACAATTCATTATATACTAGAACCCGATGTGTTATTGTAAAGTAGTGTAAAATTGCTGAACAGAGTATCTTTTCACAAGTTACATATTCAAAAGTTGAGTTTCATTTAATTGAAACTAGCAAATTGTGCTAAAAAGAAAAAATAAAATTTGTGTTTTTGTGGTACATGCTTTGTGAAAAAAAATTAAACCATAAGTATCTCATTTTAACTTCTAACTTGTAACTTGTAATTTAGAGCAACGAAAAATTTTTGGGATACTCATTTTACAAACGTAACTCTCAATTTTTTTTTTAATTTACTTTAACACGTTGGTGAATGGTGCTACCCATGATTTTAGTTCCAGGATCCACGACTGTCACCAAGGGTAACTTTTGAACACAACACTGAAAATTTTTCGAGAAGAATTTCTGAAGTTTTTGTTTTGGGCAGACTAAGGTCTGAAACATTTTTATTTAATTAATTTAAAAATATTTTCTAAGTTCGTTTTATCAGCGACATAGATGACTCATGAGGTACATAAAATGCATTTAATAAAGCATTGAAAGTTGTTTAAGTCATGTTATTATGTATTCTTGTGTGATGATGAGTTAGGACATCAATTCGTGAAGAGTAACCAAAGTTATTGTGTTGCTTATGTGCTTGCGCTTAGCCTACGAGGTACATACACGCAATACTAGTTTTTGTGTGCTTTCATACATGTTACAGTTTGATCAAGTTATGTTGAGAATATTAAGGTAAGTTAGATTATTGATAAAGGCATTCATGATGAATACAAAATTATAAATAAGTTGAAGGAAAGTTTAAAGATAATAAAAACAATGTTTATGTATGAACATATCATGTTCTCCGGATGAGTTATTGATCTACTTGACCCTTCGGAATAAAACACTAAAGATAGAGAGGTTCTGTAAGTTCCTAGAGGTATCAAAGTATAGTTTATTTCCTATGGGGGTTTACATACTTAACTAGGATGACTAGTGATGGCCACGGGGCGGGTTACCCGGAACCGAACCGGTCCCGAACCACTTGGAACCGGAACCGTTTGCGACAGGTTCCGAACCGCGGAACCGTGAACCGCCGAAAAAAACTGCATGAACCGGACCTAAGAACCGCGGGTTGGAACCGGAATCGGGACCGGTCCGGGTGAACCGGTCCAACGGTTCCATGGAACCGGAACCGGGACCGGTCCGGGTGAACCGGCCCACCGGTTCCATGGAACCGTGAAACTAGCCGTTGGAACTAGCCGTTTATAGCCGTTGGGTAATTTTCTATAAATACCCATCACTTTCAATCCTTTTCATTCACAACTCATCTCTTCTCCTACTCTCTCTACTTACTCTCTCTACTTAATTACTTAATTACGCAATTATTCTCTTAATTACGCAATTATTCTCTTAATTATGTAATTAGTCTTTTAATTATTTCTTAATTTAGTTAATTACATAATTAGTCTATTAATTATTTATTTATTTCTTAATTCTATTATTATTTCAATATTATCAATCATGTCTTCTTTTTTGAAAAAAGCCTCTAAAAAAGTTACTAAAGTGGCAAAATCATTGGGATGTTCTAGCTCCAAAAGAAAGGCCACTTCTACTCCGTCGGTATCAACAACACCTTCGATTAGTAATTATAATCATGAACCCAATTATCCAGAAGGGTACGACCCAAAATTACATAATTATGCAGAAGAAGTGGAAAGAGAAATACAAATTGATGAAGAAGAAGAACAAGAAGAGGAACCAACGACCCCTATTGGGATACATAATTCTCGACAGTCATCAACAAGATCACATGAAGAACAACTACATCAACAACAACAAAGACAAGCTCGTGGTAAACGAGTCAATTTCCGAACTATCGGTTAGTTTTATAATTTTATTTTTCAAATTGATTAAATTTTAAATTATTATTTATTTATATATTGTGGTATATATCTGAGTATGTCTTTATATTTAAATTTAGATGAAGATGAACCAGTAAGACAACCTTTTCCGGCAATGCCACCTCCTAGTGGTAGAGCTGTTTCACATGTGTGGTCGTATTTTACAAAAGAACCAACCGACAATCCAGATGTTTTCTTATGCACTTGTCAAATTTGTGAAAGTCAAGGAGTAAAGCCCTTAATTTCATACAATTTCGCCAGAGGTAAATACTTTTTCAGTTTTTTATACATACATTGTATATTCATATTTTATAAAAATTTATTTATTGTGTTTTGTGAATACGTGTTAGGTGGTGGTACGGGATATTTTAACAAACATTTGGCAAAGAAACATGGAATCACAAGAGAAACTCATGCAGCAAGCGGCAGCGGGACCACAAGTGGAAGCCGACAGTGGGACATTCCCAGCACAGGTAAGCCTTTTAAATATAATCGTAATGATATGATTGATGAATTTTCTAAGTATGTAATTTGTGATGAATTTCCTTTTAACCACGGTGAAAGTAGGGCACACGAGCGTTTCACTAGAAAAACTTTGCAACCACAATATAGAGCAATCTCTAGGAGCACTCTTAAAAGACGCACAATTAAATTATATGAATCAATGCGCTATGAATTAATTGAAATGTTTAAATCTTTTAATGGTAGGGTTAGCATAACAACTGATATATGGTCTGCTCCCCCACATTTAGAATCTTATATGTGTGTAACAACACATTAGATAGATCAAAATTGGATTATTCAAAAAAGATTAATTGCTTTTGAGACAATGCTAGAAAGACATACGGGTGAAAACATAAAATATAGATTAGTAGAGATACGTAGAGAATGGAACTTATTAGATAAGATATTTTGTTGTTCTACCAATAATGCAACCGCTAACATTAAATGTATGGAACTTTTGTATAACGAGCCTGCTTTTAGTTTTATCCTTGGGGGTAGCTTATTACACATATGTTGTTGTGCTCATATAGTTAACTTATCTTGCCAAGCAGGTATAAAACAATTAAGCGATTTATTAGATCCAATTATAGATATAGTGAAATGGCTTAGAATTGGAAAGATAAAGAGACGATATAAACAATTATGTGACCAATATCAACTAAAAAAAGTGTATTGGTCATTAGATACTCCTACACGTTGGGGCTCAATTAACGATTTATTAAGAAAGGTGATTGCTTATCGTCCAGTTATAACACAACTGTATAGTGAGTGTACAGATAGCTATATAACTGATCACACATGGGAATTAGCTATAGGTGTACATAAAATATTAGAAGTGTATGACCACGCAACTAAGATTTTTTCATATGTTTATGAACCGAACATTCACTTAGTAATAAGTGAGTGTATTACTATTTTTTATCATCTTCTTAAACATACGCATGATGATATTAACCCATATTTAAAGCCGATTCTTGCAGATATGATGGATAAATGGAAGGCATATTTTACCGATTTTCCTTATATTTATGGAATTGCAACCATTTTAGACCCATGTTTTAAAACAGAAGTCCTTACTAAAGTAATTGGATTTTACTACCAATCATTAGATCGCCCGCCTAATGATGTACATAATTATATTGGAAGTTGTAAAAAAAACTTTAGCAGAGCTTTATGATTATTATGCTATTGTATATAACCCAAAACGCGATACATCTAGGCGTGCAAGCGTTTCGGCACATCCCTCTTATTATAATTCCGTAATAGCTAATATAATGAGCCAAGATGATAGTTTTGTAGGATCATCTTCTTCTTCATCCTCCACTTCATATTTAGAATTAGATAGTTATCTTAAGCACCACTTTGAAATTGACCAAGGTAGCTATGATATTTTAGAGTAGTGGAAAGAAAAATCTGTAATATTTCCCATATTATCGAGAATTGCAAAGGATATCCTTGCAATTCCTGCTTCTACAATTGCGTCGGAGTCTGCTTTTAGTGCAGGTAGAAGAGTTTTAGACGAAAAGAGATCTCGTCTTGCTCCACATAGTATTCAAATATGTGTTTGCAAGAAAGATTGGGATCAAGCGGAGATTCGAACACAAGGACTAAGGAATGATGATGATCAAGATGATGATGATGATCCATGGATGATGATGGATACATCTGCATCATCGTCAGGAGGAGAGTCAGCGGAAGCATCTAACCAACCAGATGATGATGACGAAGGCGAATAGGATCAATCGGACAACGATAAATCAACATTCAACAACTAAAAAGAAAAGGTATAACAAAGAACTACGTGGGCTTTGATTTCTTCGCGATACGTAGGCATCTTAGGCTTCCTTTGGGTACTAGGTTCAAGTCCATTTTCTCCCTCTTTTTTTATTAATCATCTTTATCGATATTATCATTGATTCGTTTCTTATTAATTTATTTTTTTCATTCTTTTTAGTAAATATTTTGACAACTTGACAAGCAATGAATTTGGCTAATAATCAAGTAATCATCAAAGGTACGTCCGCAATATTATAGTATTTTTATATTATATAAATATTTAAAGAAAAAATAAAAATGGAACCGATGGTTCGACCCGCCTGTCCCGTGAATTGGAACCGCCGGAATCGCCTCATGAACCGCCAAGGAACCGTTTGGAACCGCCCGGAACCAAACCGGAGCCGGAACCGGTCGCGACAGGTTCCAAATGGAACCGGAACCGGATGGAACCGAACGGAACCGGACGGAACCGGCCCAACCCAGACCGTGGCCATGCCTAAGGATGACCCTAATAGGATGGGCTTCGAACTTAATCGAGGACACCTTAGTATTAGCTCTTTAGTATGTCTACCTCACATATTCTTTAGACCTCATAGTCATTGGACTAATTCTTACTATATGAAACAAGAATTAGCTTAATTGCTTGATAAGATACCTAAAGGAAAGAAGATTTCTAGCTAAAGTTTGAAATCGTTTAATGTTAAAGTTGGTCATGGGCGGAATACCTGCTATGTTTGACCCATGCGGCTCGAAAATGGGTGGGCAAGAGCAATACTTTTATATAATTATCAATATTTGGATGGGTACCCACTTGTTAAGAGATGGGCGGGTAAACGACACAAAAATATTACTTGCGGATAAACTCGTCCGCTCGCTTGTTTTCTAAAATAATTTTTTTTTTCATTTTAAAAATATGTGAGAAGATATAATACCCTAAAAGTCAAAAATCTAATCCATAGTCAGGTTACCTTAAAAGTCTAATAGTATGAAATTTGAAGGTTTTACTTTTAACTTTAAAACACCAAAATTAAAGTCTACAAGGCACTATGCATTACTTAGTAGTCATATTTCACGTTTTGGACAATGCATGTCGTATACTTTTTGTTAGTACTAAGACTTAAATTTAGACTTTTATTGTGAGTATATTTCTTGTGTGGAATATTTGTTTGTATGTTTAAGATTGTATTATTTAATTTTTATATTTGTCATGTCCATTTACCCATAGGTCCCCTGCTAAGCAAAAGGACAAGTAGCGGCAAAAAAGGTTTGTCCAAAATTTAATCCCATGGACAAATTTTTATGCGAATGTCCAATCCGTTATCCGCCTAAATCCGGCCATAAACACCTATGTTTCATTTGTTGCATATTGCATTACCTTTACTTTTTGTTGTTTCTAGTAACGGACATATACTTGTTTGTTTGTTCTTGTTTCCTTTCTCTCTATGACCATGTCTCTTTCTTGATATTCTCATTATAACTCTATATTCATTCTAAATATCGATGAGCAAAATGAGTGTTCTTTGTGCAGATTGGTATGAGTGATAGAGATGTCTAGAGATCACGAGAAACTTCCTTGATTCAAACCTATTTGTTTAAAGTTCTTTATAAAGTATGTGAAAACATTTGTTTATGTAGAGGCCTAATTGGTGGGTTCTCGAGTTGTAGACTTTGTTTTATTTCTTTGCTTCCGTCGCTTTTGAACCATAATAACTTATTTGAAATTTTATATGCATTACAGTCTAGCCAGGACTGATCTTTTATAATTTTTTGGATTCTGAACTTATCTTTTTTGTCTCGATTCATTAGAAATCTATCATTTGACCTAGATCAACCTAGATCATACCATATGGTCTTTTGTATTTGTGCAGATTTTATAAAGACTATAACAATACCTTTGTTTTTATGGCCTTTTCTATTAACTCCTCAGTTTTTAAATCTTGTCTCGCTTCACTTACTATTCAAGTATGTGCTTGAAAAAAGATTAGGATCAAGCTGACTGGAGAGCACATGGTAAACAAATCGACATGAATTAAGAAGATAACAAAGTATGGATGTTGTTGAAGATGACTCCAAGTCCCCTAGTTCTAGTTGCACATTTTGTGTGACTTGCCATTTTTTTATTCAAATAACTTTATTTTATTTGTGAAGTACATTATTTAACGAGATTTAATACGGATAAACAATTTGTTTCAGTAGTTGAATTACATGCTTGGGCGGACGAGATAGCTATTATTGTAACAACTCAAAACTAACCAGTTGACTACACAAGATGAATTTAAACTAATGCAGAAACTTAATACTTATATCGGGCTATTACATTGATAATATAATCAATACTTAACTAACTATATTATCCTCTAAACATCTTTCAAAGAATTTATGTATCAGAGTTTACAACCTTTGAAAGATATACAGAAATTACATTATAAGAATCGTTTGAAATGATTCATATGTATAAATTTCTGCAGAAAATTCGACAGAGTTTCATTTGTAAATTGGATAAACCAAAATTTTTCTTTTAACTTAAAGTCACCCTGAAAGTTCCAAACCAGCCAACACTTCAAAATAACAACCCGCCAGCGGCACAGGCGCTAAACAATCCAAAATCATATCATCTCATAGGTTGAAATCTTTTCTCCAATAATCCAAAATAAGTACTAAAAAAAATTTTAAATTAAAGATTTGTATTACTTTGTTAATTACTAATACTTTTAGCTGCCATTAACTTCATTAATCTCAATATTGAAGATGGATGAAGATGGAAAAGATGGATGAAGAAGAAGACGAGGGTAAAACCGAAATTTCACAACTTAAAAGTATAATGTAACATTTTGGGAATTAATGTTACGCAGTTTAAATTCCAAAAGTACAATGCTGTTTTGTGGAATTTTGTTTTACGATTTGCTACCATTGGCCTTTCGCAAAACTTTGTTGCTACCATGGAGAATATCCTTACTATATAGATACATTATAAAACCTTTTTTTACATTTTTTACTTTCTGTTTTATAAATCAAATACATTTGCACTTACTCTGCTAAAATATTTCCTTTTAAAGTCTAAAAATCATCAACAAGCAAATGGATAGAACTTTCTTTTCTATTTTCATTACTAAAACTTTTCCTTTTAAAATCTTTAATTCATAAATCAATGGAATGGAACAAACTTTCAATTCCATCGGCCTAGCTAAGCCACCCGGATAACTATTAGACAAAGATCTCTAGTGTGCACAACCTACAAACGGCCAAACCATAGCACAAGATCTAAGTTTGAGGTATTGATCAACGTAGCCCCAACTATTTTGTAGTGTCGGGATAATCTCGACAAGGTTCTAATTCAAGGAGACACCAAAGAGGTAATCCCAACTGTTTCAAAACATTAAACCATCTATATCTTTTCTGTAATTATTCTATGATTTCAAGGTTCGAAAAAAAAACAACTTCATATATTTACATATCCCTGTATTCAAACCAATCTCAACGAAAGTTAAATACATACCTTCGTAATCCCTTTATAGTAAATTTTAAAGTTTTGAGTGAGAAATCAATACTTTTTAGTTAAAGCCAGCCGACAAGTTCAGACAATACGATTTCTTAATGAAATTGAAATCTTCAATGTAAACATATATGTGCTTAATAACTAACAATATATTTGGCTTTTCTAATGAGCTTTGCTTAACTTTTGATTTATGAAACAACAACTTTTATTCAAAATTTAATACAACTAATTCCTATATCGTATTTACTTAATCCATCAATTATTCTTGATCACCAAAGTAGCTAATATCAACAGCACTAAAAAAAACTCCCTTAGTATACTAAAAACAATATTAAGATTCATAATCAAATACTTAAATACTCGACATTTGAAATTACAGTGAAAACTTAAAAAGGGCATAACTTCCTCCTCACATATCAATTTTTAATAATAATTACACATCATTCTACTAAGCCATAATCAAGTTCTACGTATTAATTTCATGTAAAACTTACCCATATCAATCTCACATTCTCAATTCATATACACATTTCACAGAATATATTTCAATACTAAATTAATTTCCAATTGACCAACACTAACCCAAGAGGATTTCTAAATGTCAATCTATAACAATTTCGTAGCAAATACTTAACAACTCAATTACTATCTAGAATAAATATCAACATCAAATAATGTATTTCAAGATTCAATAAGCCTTAGCATGAACAAGTAAACTCAATGTTCTTCCTTATTTAAAACCCCAATTTAAAACAAGACTAACCTAAAACTTCAATTTCCAATTCCAATCATTAATTTCTAGTTTAATGCCAGCAATATCAAACTTCCAACAATTTACAACATTTTCTACTAATACATACAAATTAAGCTCCATAAAATTTAGCTTGATGGAATGTACCTTTAATATCAATTTCTTCACTTTCGATTCAATTCACTAACTACTAATTCAATTCATGCCTTCATCTTCAATTTAATCAAATATGACCCAATAATTACTAATTAATGAATGTCCATCAAGCCATCAAAAGGATAGTATTAGCTCATGGCCAATACCTAACTCAACCCGAGAGTAGCTATAAACAAGTTCAACAATTTCACTAATTTACTATATTTTCCTTTTCATAATTCGATATCACAAACCACCTCCAAATTCTAAATAAAACCATAATTTTAAAAAAAATATAACCCAAAGTTTATATATAAGTTTCATAAAATTCTAAAACCCCAACAACATCATTTATTCTAATTTCAAGACTAGTAAACTACAAAGTTATTAAAATTAATCTCATACAATTCATTAACAATGCCATCAATCTTTAATTCTTTAAATTTATAGTTCTCTTAATTCCTAGGGTGTAAAGTAATAACTATTCATTATAGAATTCAATTAAAGCTCAGTCAAATTCATTTTAGTAAAACTTAAATTGAAATAAAGATTAGTGTTAAAAGAGCGACTTTGCACCAGTTTATATTGTCCGAGTCACAGCTGTCGACAATTAGGTTTGTAATTCAAGATGAAGAAATATTAATTGATTAAGTAGAGATTGAGGATTAAACAAAGACCCCAATCTTTTCTTCACCATTGATAACTTCCTCTTTGAACAATTAGAGGGGATTATATAGTATGGAGGTTTGTGGTAATGACCATGAGGGTGCAGCTGTATGTACAATGCTCAACTTAATTTTTTGGAAAAACCTAAAAAACAACACAGTTTATGTGACTTTGCTTAGGTCAAATCGTACAAAACATGAGACTTAGCCCTTTTTAGTTTTTTTTTTCCACAAAAAAGGTAAGATTTGGTTAGAGATTACGTCAATGTGAGACTTACATAGTCACATTTGTTGCTCCTAAGTTTTCAATGGAAAGAACTTAAACGTATAAGGATAAATTTAATAATTTTTTAGCAAGGGAGCGTTTTGAAAGATTAAAAAGCGTGAAAGGCAAAAGAACAATTCAAAAAGCTGATGACAAAATAAGTAGCGAATAAAAAAATTTTTTTTAGGTGCACCGAAGTTATATCAATGTATCTAACCATGCATCCACTCTAGTGACACATTTTTTTTTATTAATAATGTAAGCAGGTGGCAAAAACCACACGCCCATCCAACCGACCAAAAATAGGTCAAAGTTGACATAAATTTATTGCAATTTAAGGATTTCAACTTGTATATACTTTCCTCTTCCATACCGATCTACTAGTAACTGGAAGATGGCAAGATGCCAATAACAGACTTGTATTTACTGCTCAGTGCTAACTAACAACTGCCCATTGAATTTTTTGTGTTGTATTCAATTTATTTATTTCATTACATCATTTATAAATTCATGGTACATCAAAATTAGCTCATCATACTTTTATTATATTATTTAAATTCTTTTCGGATATAATGGTTAAATGTATGTGCATGTATATTGAGTAGTTATAAGGGGTCAGTACAGTAGTGACAATATTAACTGGCGTTTTAATTTGTTCTATTAATCAATATATAAAACCTTTTAATTCAAAACATGACGACTAAAGTAAAACTGAGAGTAAAATATAGATGTAGGGGCGGATTCAGGGTCTAGAGTCCCAAAGGTAACCAATAATTGGACAAAATTTTAAGAGAAATTTGCGACAATTTCGATAGAGTTTTGTTTGTAAAATGAATCAGTTAAAATTTTTTTATTCTAGTAAAATGACATGTAGAAGCACAATAATCTCAAATTAAAGCCAAAATAATATTAAAGCGATGAATTAACGTCATTCTCATCTCAATTCTCAAATTGTAACACCCCGAGATTTTTTGACGTCATTAATTAATATTTTAATGACTTTTGGGTATTTTATAATTATATTAAATTAATTTTGAAATAGTTTTAATAAATTCCTTTCACATACGAATTTAAATATTAACATATATTTATATTAAAAATACAATCACGATTTCTAAATAAAGAGGTTCAAATCAAAATAATTATTTTATTGAAATGTGTGAGCATACGGAGGTGAGTTCTTAATTGGATCTCGCAAGAAAATTAATCTTGATAAGAAATAAACGAATAAATAATAATATTAATAATAATAATAATAATAATAATAATAATAATAATAATAATAATAATAATAATAATAATGAGTCTTTAAAATCCTACATGCCCAAACCAGCCGCCACTCTCCTCTCCTCCTTTCTCTTTTCTCTTTCTCTCACTCCCTCCTCCTCCCTCACGGCCCACAAAAGAAAACAGCAGCTACCGGCACACCACACCACCGGCAGGCCACCTACTTTCCTTCTCCTCCACCGTGAGCAGCTACCAAGCAAGGCAGACCCTCTTCCTCCCCACGAACAATCGCGAGCAGCAGTGGGCTGTGTCGCCTGTTCCCAGCTACGAGCAGGGCTGCGTGTTGCTCTCACAGCAGCCGGCGGCCCCTAGTGCCACCAACTCCCTACCTTGGTCCTCCACCACCACAACAACCACCTACAATATTATCCTTTTCGAGTTCCTCCATTGTAAGCCATATCTCTTTTATTCTCTAATTAATTTTCTAGTTTAAATTGGAGTTTTATTAAGTGTATTGAGTTTGATGTTGGTTTTGTGTTAATTTCATTGAATCTTTTTGGTGGGTAAGAATTTGATTGATGAATTAAACATGTTTATGACTTAGGGTTTGAAGTGTGATTTTAAGATTATGGGTTGTGTGTCGATTTTGTATTAGTTTCTTCGAATCTTAGTATGGGTAGTAATTAAATATGTTAGCTTTGAACATGAAACGATTAGGGCTTGGATTTAGAGATGAAATTACTAATAATATGTGTTTTATACTATATTTTGGTGATGATTGATTAAATAACTTTAAAAGTTGTTTTTAAGATTTGGTCGATTAGTTATTATTGTGAATATATTAGTAGTGGTGATGATGTTAGTTGACTATGAAAGTGATTTTGATTGATTAAATTCAGAATAATAGCTACTAATTGTTGTGGTTTGATTGTTGTGCATTACAAATACCCTTATTAGGTTGTTACTGAAGTTATAGATACATGATATTAGTAAGCCAAGAGCATAATATCAACTTATCGTCGATGGTTGCTAAAGTTAATTGTCGTGTTGTTTTGACAATAGTTCTTAATAGCTTTGCAGAATGTAACAAATGATATCTCGACACAATAACTCTAAGATTTGCCTTATCGTTATATTAATGTTATATTAAAATTGTAAGATTTAGTTGTGATTAGTTATTTTTGGGTAACGCGAGCCGATATGCTCAAAATTAGTTAATGTAAAGAAACGATTCACACATACTTCTACTTTAAATTGATGGAAAGACTTATGTTGTGTTGAGTTAATGATTTTGACTTGTATTGAATGAGTTGTGTGCGTGCTAGGGTAATCGGAAACTCATGTTGAATGGGTGATAGCGGTTACTTTGGTATTTAGTTTGGTATAGCAAAGACGTTAAGGGAACTTATTAGTTCTACTCATAACTTATATAGGTGCCCATTTTGTAAGAGGAAAGTAGAGCCTTAGTCGGGTGATTTTGTGACTTTTGATCGTGCAGTGACGCTTATAGGTACGTACACGCAGTAACTAAATCTTATATGCAATTTGGTTTAAGACATTATTGTTTACTGTGATAATATACATTGCATTGAAACTATGAGATACTAGTGAGTACGCTTTACATGAAGAGCTATCGACTATGAAGTCCTTGCGCTTAAAATAATTTAGAGAATGAGAGTGTTGATAGAAGGCGGGAACCACCCCCTTATTTATTTTAAAATTAGATTATGCCTTAATTGGAGTTAGAATGACTCCGTTATAGGTGAATTTCATATTCTATTGAGTGGCTCAGTGGGTTTTGGCGCGCTGCTCTCCCAGGGCGCTCATTAATAGTTGAGAATGGAAGTTATTCCCATCTGATAAGGTACTAGATTATGATTAGCTGACGTGACTCAACTGGATTATGTCCGATTGTTTTAGTAGTCCCCTAGGTGAGGTTCGACGGGACCACCGTAAGGGGGGTATGAGAATGCTTGGATCATTGGGCGCCGAGTGGCCGATAACGCCCCTTGACCGAGGTGTTACCATGCGGGCCTTGCAAACCCCAATATGGTGGCCTCTTCATTGGTCTAGTACCCCAGTGTGTTAGTTTTTCCCGAAGGTAGGACCCGAGAGGGTCAGCTGGAGGGGGCATGAGCTCATACTTTGCCATGGGCGTCGAGTGGCCAATAACGCCCTTGGCCGTGTCACTATGCCAGGAAGTAGAGAAAAGATCCACTGATAAAAAACTATTCAGTGATAGAAAGTTTATTCTTTGATCGAAAGTTATTTAATGATAGAAGGTTCATTCTTTGGTAGAAATCTTACGCGTTGATAGAACGTTCACTCTTTGGTAGAATAATTACTCATTGATAGAACATATACTTATTGATAGAATAGTTTATGCTAGTGAGAAGTGTACCTAAGTTAAGTTACCTAAAGGGTATTACGGACTATGATCACACTTACCTTAAGATAGACAAGCTCTATAAGGTCATGTGTTAGGTATTCTTTTAATGCCTCTGTCGAGTTGATACAATACGTGTTTTGCAAGAGTTTATGTTTGAAAATAGGAGCGTGAAGACCTGCATTCTACCCAAGAACACATGGTTCGGATTGGAAAGCATGTAATGAAATTAAGAAGTATAAGTGGCCGATAAACGGTTACTATCTGTGCTTGCGTTTTATGAAATCATCTTATGTTGTTTTATGATATAATGTTATCTAGTAGTTGACCTTATTATGTTTGATGCTAGTTATTAACGTGTACGTGTTTGTGTTTATGTTTGATTGTTGATGACTTTCTATGATTGTCCTGCTATGACACATTGGCCTTTGGTCTAATGTCGAGCAGCAGGAGGACCATAAACAGGCGTAGCAGGTACTGGAGCTTCTTTTGCATTGCATTGCATTGGGGGAGAGTGATGAGGGTGAAGCATAACCTGTGTCGTACCGCTATCTTTCGATTTTGTAGTTTTCTTTATCTTTTGTAAACTTTGGTTGTATATGTTTTGTTATGAGGCCTTGCGTCCTTTTTATATTCGTATTTTCGCTGCGTAGTTTATAACTCTATATGGTTTTAAGGAGTTAAGTCTTTTTAAAACGCAAACGTCGACACTGGAACCACGATCCATGCTTGGCATGTGGATTTGAGAAGCCGGCGACGAATCATTCCGCCGTGACATAGTTTTGATATGCCGTTGGTGCCTTTACTTTGTTAGCTTCTAAATAACTTTTGTTTTTCTACAAAGGCGCACAGTTTTAAGGCAGATGCTGCAAATTTGTACTCACCTTTTTAAAGTAATATTTAACATTTATCCAAATTCTTTTCCTTTTCTTTTATGTAACACCCGAATTTTCTCCCGTCCTTTACGGTTTTGGTTTCGTTAAGGGGTCGGAAATTCTGGGGTGTTACAGGTGGTTACCAGAGCCAGTGGTCCCTATTTTCGACGCTTTGTGTCCTCAAAATCGTTGAGAAATTTCTTGAAGTTAGAAGTTATTCGTCAGAGTTTGTGTAGATAAGGGATAGGTGCATATTACATATTCATGCATAATGATTATCATTGCACGTGCATAGATAAATATATAGTTTGTTTAGCTTGTTATGAGACCCATTCTCATGTGTGTTACTATTATAATTAAAGGTTATGATTGTGGTTTAAATGATGATATGATTTAACAAATCAGTAGATTTGAATTACGTATTATAAAGAAATAATGAAATTTTTGAGTATTTGGTTCAACTTATGAGCTATATTATAAGTAATCATTATGGAGATATGAAGTATGAATGATGAAATTCTAGAGAAGTTGGTTGCATCGGGAACTTCCTCTTGCTCGTGATGATTATATGAAATTTAGTCTTAGGTGTCTGAATATTTGTTCATGTTAATTGTTTTCATAACATCCTATACATGAACCCACTATTTATTTATCTGTTTGAGCATCCCCTTTGTTAAGTGCATTCGTTCATCATAACATCGAAGGTGGTGATCATAGTTCTCTTGAATATGTTTAATGACTGTGCAAGTATGATCGTAAGTAGTTGAGCTAGAATAAGGATAAGAGCTAAAAACTAATAAGATATGATATATTATAAATGAAAGAAAGGGATCTTGTATGCGATATCTTGTAAATAAAGTTTTAATCACTAATTGATGATAATAATGCGGTCATAGTGAAAGTATAGATGCGTTAAAACCTAAATATTAAGGAGAAGTTCAAGAGCATGTTAAGAGTTTATAGTTTGAGAATTCAACCCCCAATTTCGAACCATGATCTATAAGAGTATTATTGATATATTCTTCATATAGTGATGAGTTGAAGTTAAGAGATTGTTTTCAACGTCTCTAAGTGTTTAAAGATAATGCTATATCAGTTGAACTAAATTATCACATTAGTATTGTTGTTCAAACTAGAATCGCCTTAATATATTCATTTGAAGTTATAATCTTACTAAATTGAGACTCTCGACCTTTGTAATTAGCTATAGTGACGTTGGTGTTGAGTTTAGGGTGACATAATCGTGTCTACCAATGAACGTTTTCAATCTCATACGGTGATTGAGACTGATGCTTTAAATTGGTTAATGTAATATATATTTGTCAATTCTAAACCCAACAGCTTATGCTTGTAGTGAGACCTTAAGAATTAATTGAGAGTAAAAACTAAAGTCAACCTACTAGCTTGAGTTAATCACTTTATATATATTTTGATGAATTATATACTATAAGGATCCCCTGTCATTAGTTTTGATTTTTGTAACCATCCAACTCTCCTCATAATGAATATAGTATTTAATGTTTGTCGAATGATAACGACCTTTCAATCACTATTTGCTTGTCGAAAAAAAAAACTAGTTGAAGTGGCTCTTTGGATAAAATATGGGTGATTTTGAGTTTGAGTATCAGAGGAGAAATTATCATTCGCAAGTTCTTGAGTTTTGTATTTCGTTGAGACATGGTATATCATTCATACATAAGTCGACAACTTTATATTAAAGTGGATAGCTAAAGAATAATTGATGTATGCACTTTATACTATATTTTTATGCTCCTTTCCCTTGCATTTTATGGCATTTTGATGTGTGATTTCGCAATTTTCCATGTGGTTTTACGCTAGGTTGGAGTTTTTGTGTGTCTTTGATTATTTCAGGCCATTTTACTCCACTCTTGTATTGGAAGCGGATCACTTCTGAGCATTAGGATGCGTGCTTCGAGATTTGGCAGAGTTCGAGACCGCACTACGACACTTTTGTGAGCTCACGGGTCCATTCGGATATGCTTTTAGTCCCATTGGGTCTCGTTTGTACTTTTGTCGTGTTCTAATGAAGAAAAATAAGCACATGATAATGGGCCCGGGCGGGTATTTTCATACTCGAGCGATTTCAATTGAGAAATAGGAATGTAAGCCTCCAAGCCCAGGACCCGGTCGGGTAAACTCTAAACCCGGTCGGGTCTGTCAATAATCACTTGCATGAATGCTCAGCTTACGGACCCGGTCCGGTCTTGCCTAAACCCGGTCGGGTCCTGCGATTTCTGCTCTTTGAAAACTCCCAGCATACGGACCCGGTCCGGTCTTCGAGAAACCCGGTCCGGTCCTGCTTTAATAACCGTTTTTCGCACGGTTTATATTTTATCATTAGGGAATGTAACAGAGGAGGAGAGACGTTGTTCCTTTTTATTTTTCTCTGTTTTGAGGGTTTGGTATTGAAAGGGATTTATCATATTACTTGCCTTGAGGGATTGTTAATCAACGCTTCGACATTGTAATTTTAATTATATTGAAGGTATTAATTTCAATTCTAATTTCTTGTTCTTGGTTATTATTGTTATCTTTGAATGCTTGTTTCTCTATTAAATTTAAATTTGATTTTCTCCATGAATTTCATTGTTGAATCTCTTGTTATTTTTAATATGCTTAGTGAGTAGTTTTATTTCTAGGGTTTGGTTAAACTATGCAAAAGGTCATGATTCTTGTTTGATTTTAGGATTTAAATTTGGTTTGTCTAGGCGATTCAATTGATGGGTTTTAGATTGATTACATGTTTGGCCAATTTGCAAGTTTTATTCGCTCAACTCTATAAGCGAGAGTTGCGAGTTTGAGTGAACGATTTCCCTCTTTGAACAATTAAGCCTTAATCGCGATAGCTTGTTTTATTGTTTGATTGTCGAATTTGTTTGCGAGAGCAACATCTTCCTTCGCCTATATTCATTCCTATCCCAATTGTTGTTCATGAATCATGATCGATGCATAGTGAATCCTTTTAGCCCTAGGTTTTTAATTATTGAATTTTATTCATCTCTTGTTTTTGCGTTCTACTTAGATAAACAAAAATCCAACATTTGATCGTTAGCAATAGTGAACTTAGTTCAAATTGTGACTTTATTTGTCCTTCCACAGTGGTTCGACCCTACTTTCCCAACTATACTAGTTAGGTGAATTAGGAATTATTTTTGGTAGTAAAACGACCTATCAATAATCATCATAAAAAAATTTGCATGTTAAGGGCCTAAGGATTGATTCGAGGGAGCACTATGGAGTTAAAATTGATAATTTTGTCTTATTAAATGCTTATATGGAGTGATGAATGTTTTGATCCGATGATAATGTGAAGAAGAATCATGACGGTTTTAAAGCATTAGCCGGATAAAATTATATTTGAAATTAAAAAGGAATCAGTGATATTATAATTTGTTTTCCTCATGGCCTTCTGGGCAGTTACAAGACATAAGGATAAAATAATCTGATGATGAGGTGGAATAAGCGTCTTTGTGCATGTAAGATACAGTTAAATGTTTTAAGTCTTTTTGAGTATCTCATTGATCACCAATTTAATAGTCCTGCCAGTGTATTGAAATGATAAGACTTAGATGAGATTCTAAATGAAGCTGACTTTACGCAAGTTATTGTTTTAATAATGATTGTTGTGATATGTGGTAAATTAATTTGGAGAGTTACTAAAGATAATGTGACCCTAATAAAAGTCATGAGGTATTTTAAACCTAAACATTGAAGGAACGACAATGAGTATGCGAATAATCATAATTTGAGAAATGAATCAAGATAATGGATTATGTCTTAAACGATTATTATACTCAATCATTATTATGCGATAAAGAGAGTAATATTCGCACTTGTGCTAAGAAGAGTTTTAATTTGATGTTACTAAATCATTGAATCGTAATAAGCATTTGATGAAAAGAGTTTTGAAATTTTGACGTGTTTTAATACAAACGATTATGTTACAGTTGTTAGTTTTAAGTTTCGCATCTTAGGTCGAAGGGCGATTGAATTCCACTTGTTTGCGAAGGAATAATTGTAATGCATAATTTCAAGTGTTGCGTTATTTTGTTGGCTTTGTGTTGTTGTACTTTAGTATAGTATTAGAATTGTTAATGTAGCAGTCATATGGTTGCGATAACGGTCTTGATGGAAATGTTATGATGTAGGTTGGATATTGTGAAATGAGTGTTGGTATCACAACTTTATCAAACTGTATGATACATGACTGCTTTGCTATTGATATTGGAAATTGCGGTGATGTAGGTGTGTTCATCAGTTATTTTTCATCATGCATATTTTTATGTATACATAAAATGTCATCTTTGTTGATCATTACTGTTATTATTACCCTATTAGTACCATTAGTATTTTCGTTATATATGAACATGATGCATTACTTTAATCATATATTAGCTCGTGATCTTAATTGATATAAATTATATACTTTCAACATATCTAGTCGTAGGGTAAATGAATAGCTGAAAAGTGTTGGTGACCTTTGACATTGCCCTTCATGATTCTAAATCATCCTCATATTGTCGTAATTAAAATTTGATATTATGATGGATAAAGGATGTTATTATTGAATAATTACGATATGTGTATTTGTATCATGGCTGTGAACGTATAATTATTAACTATAGTAACTTGCTAAAATGTGTTATATATATGAATTTGATTATATACTTGAAACATGTATTATGTTTTGAGTTATTAATTTGAGTTGTTAATCTACTAATCAAGTCATGATGAATAATTTTAAAATGTTATAAAAAAAATTTGATCATATATGATTAATGAAAAGAGCATTTCATGTTAAATAAAAAGTTAAGATTATGTTATGATAAGTAAAGTTAGCGGTGAATCGATTTGGGAGTTGATAACCAACCAATTTCGTAAGATTCAAGTATCCTCAGGTCTAGGGTGTCTAATTATAATACGAGTTATGTGTTGAAAAGCAACTTCGTGCACTTTACTTTTAGGACTTTGTTGTTTTGATATTTTACCCCCGTTCATTGTTCAAATTATAATAGTTAAACCTTCCGTACATTACAAGATTATCATAAAGTACGACCTTAGGTGGTCACGTAGAATTAAATAAGTTGTTTGAAGAATTACATTAGATAACAGGACGTTTCGTGTTGTTACGAGCTCAAGTGATACACTTTTTAAAAGGCACATGTGCTAGATCCATTACTTTTGTAAACATTGAGGAAAGTTATCTTACTAGAACATATTGAGACCTAGATACTAAGGTGTGTAGTACTGAGATCAAAGATATTAAATAATTAGAGTTCCATGGTCTAACCACACTATCCTTGCATATGTTTTGAGGTTAGTGAGTTACGGGGTCGTAAATAAGTTTTAAGGGGGGTAGAATGCGATAGAATTTCGCGCGTTTACACGCATTTTCTCCTGCGTTTTCACGCATTTTTGCCTTTATGATAACAACCTATTACAAACTTACATGCTTTTGATTGATTGTTTGAACCTATCTGTATGATATCTACATGCTTTGATTGATTGTGTGAATCAATTGGTGTGATATTTGCATGCTTCTGATTCATCGTGTTGAGTCAATTGTATAATTTTTTTACATGTTTCGATTGGGTGTTGAGTTAATTTAGGTGACTGTAATACTCGAAATGAGATATGTATGAATATTGTGATAGATTGAGTATTCTTTTGTTAATAGTGTCAATAAGGTCACGATCCTTGAGTCAATTATGGAGCTTAAAATCGTTAAAACACCTTCATGAGTTATTAGAAATACAATTTTCATGAATTGTACTCTTATTACTTTAGTTTCGGGGACGAAACTCCTTTTAAGGGGCGTTATCTATAATACCCCGAGATTTTTTTGACGTCATTAATTAATATTTTAATGACTTTTGGGTATTTTATAATTATATTAAATTAATTTTGAAGTAGTTTTAATAAATTCCTTTCACATACGAATTTAAATATTAACATATATTTATATTAAAAATAAAATCACGATTTCTAAATAAAGAGGTTCGAAGAAAAATAATTATTTTATTGAAATGTGTGAGCATACGGAGGTGAGTTCTTAATTGGGTCTCGCAAGAAAATTAATCTTGATAAGAAATAAACGAATAAATCATAATAATAATAATAATAATAATAATAATAATAATAATAACAATAATAATAATAATAATAATAATAATAATAATAATAATAATAATAATAATAATAATAATGAGTAAAAGGCTTTAAAACCCTACATGCCCAAACCAGCCGCCACTCTCCTCTCCTCCTTTCTCTTCTCTCTTTCTCTCACTCCCTCCTCCTCCCTCACCGCCCACAAAAGAAAACAGGAGCTGCCGGCACACCACACCACCGGCAGGCCACCTACTTTCCTTCTCCTCCACCGTGAGCAGCCACCAAGCAAGGCAGGCCCTCTTCCACCAAGCAGTGGGCTGTATCGCCTGTTCCCAGCTACGAGCAGGGCTACGTGTTGCTCTCACAGCATCCGGCGGCCCCTAGTGTCACCAACTTCCCACCTTGGTCCTCCATCACCACAACAACCACCTACAATCTTACCCATTTCGAGTTCCTCCATTGTAAGCCATATCTATTTTATTCTCTAATTAATTTTCTAGTTTTAATTGGAGTTTTATTAAGTGTATTGAGTTTGATGTTGGTTTTTTGTTAATTTCATTGAATCTTTTTGGTGGGTAAGAATTTGATTGATGAATTAAACATGTTTATGTCTTAGGGTTTGAAGTGTGATTTTAAAATTATGGGTTGTATGTCGATTTTGTATTAGTTTCTTCGAATCTTAGTATGGGTAGTAATTAAATATGTTAGCTTTGAACATGAAACGATTAGGGCTTGGATTTAGAGATGAAATTACTAATAATGTGTGTTTTATACTATATTTTGGTGATGATTGATTAAATAACTTTAAAAGTTGTTTTTAAGATTTGGTCGATTGGTTATTATTGTGAATATATTAGTAGTGGTGATGATGTTAATTGACTATGAAAGTGATTTTGATTGTTAAATTGAGAATAATAGCTACTAATTGTTGTGGTTTGATTGTTGTGCATTACAAATACCCTTATTAGTTTGTTACTGAAGTTATAGATACATGATATTAGTAAGCCAAGAGCATAATGTCAACTCATCGTCGCTGGTTGCTAAAGTTAATTGTCGTGTTGTTTTGACAATAGTTCTTAATAGCTTTGCAGAATGTAACAAATGATATCTCGACACAATAACTCTAAGATTTTCCTTATCGTTATATTAATGTTATATTAAAATTGTAAGATTTAGTTGTGATTAGTTATTTTTGGGTAACGCGAGCCGATATGCTCAAAATTAGTTAATGTAAAGAAACGATTCACACATAATTCTACTTTAAATTGATGGAAAGACTTATGTTGTGTTGAGTTAATGATTTTGACTTGTATTGAATGAGTTGTGTGCGTGCTAGGGTAATCGGAAACTCATGTTGAATGGGTGATAGCGGTTACTTTGGTATTTAGTTTGGTATAGCAAAGAAGTTAAGGGAACTTATTAGTTCTACTCATAACTTATATAGGTGCCCATTTTGTAAGAGGAAAGTAGAGCCTTAGTCGGGTGATTTTGTGACTTTTGATCGTGCAGTGACGCTTACAGGTACGTACACGCAGTAACTAAATCTTATATGCAATTTGCTTTAAGACATTATTGTTTACTATGATAATATACATTGCATTGAAACTATGAGATACTAGTGAGTACGCTTTACATGAAGAGCTATAGACTATGAAGTCCTTGCGCTTAGAATAGTTTAGAGAATGAGAGTGTTGATAGAAGGCGGGAACCACCCCCTTATTTATTTAAAAATTAGATTATGCCTTAATTGGAGTTAGAATGACTCCGTTATAGGTGAATTTCATATTCTATTGAGTGGATCAGAGGGTTTTGGCGCGCTGCTTTCCCAGGGCACTCATTAATAGTTGAGAATGGAAGTTATTCCCATCTGATAACGTACTAGATTATGATTAGCTGACGTGACTCAACTGGATTATGTCTGGTTGTTTTAGTAGTCCCCTAGGTGAGGTTCGACGGGACCACCGTAAGGGGGGTATGAGCATGCTTGCGTCATTGGGCGCCGGGTGGCCGATAACGCCCCTTGACCGAGGTGTTACCATGCGGGCCTTGCAAACCCCAATATGGTGGCCTCTTCACTGGTTTAGTACCCCAGTGTGTTAGTTTTTCCCGAAGGTAGGACCCGAGAGGGTCAGCTGGAGGGAGCATAAGCTTATACTTTGCCATGGGCGCCGGGTGGCCGATAATGCCCTTGGCCGTGTCACTATGCCAGGAAGTAGAGAAAAGATCCACTGATAGAAAACTATTTAGTGATAGAAAGTTTATTCTTTGATCGAAAGTTATTTAATGATAGAAGGTTCATTCTTTGGTAGAAAGCTTACACGTTGATTGAACGTTCACTCTTTGATAGAATAATTGCTCATTGATAGAACATCTACTTATTGATAGAATAGTTTATGCTAGTGAGAAGTGTGCCTAAGTTAAGTTACCTCAAGGGTATTACGGACTATGATCACACTTACCTTAAGATAGACAAGCTCTATAAGGTCATGTGTTAGGTATTATGTTAATGCCTTGGTCGAGTTGATACTATACGTGTTTTGCAAGAATTTATGTTTGAAAAGAGGAGCGTGAAGACCTGCATTATACCCAAGAACACATGGTTCGGGTTAGAAAGCACGTAATGAAATTAAGAATTATAAGTGGCCGATAAACAGTTACTATCTGTGCTTGTGTTTTATGAAATCATCTTATGTTGTTTTATAATATAATGCTATCTAGTAGTTGACCTTATTATATTTGATGCTAGTTACTGACGTGTACGTGTTTGTGTTCATGTTTGATTGTTGATGACTTTCTATGATTGTCCTGCTATGACACATTGGCCTTTGGTCTAATGTCGAGCAGCAGGAGGATCATAGACAGGCGTAGCAGGTACTGGAGCTTCTTTTGCATTGCATTGCATTGGGGGAGAGTGATGAGGGTAAAGCATAACCTTTATCGTACTGCTATCTTTCTATTTTGTAGTTTTTGTTATCTTTTGTAAACTTTGGTTGTATATGTTTTGTTATGAGGCCTTGCGTCCTCCCTCATATATTTGTATTTTCGTTGCGTCGTTTATAACTCTGTATGGTTTTAAGGAGTTAAGTCTTTTTAAAACGCAAACGTCGACACTGGAACCACGATCCATGCTTGGCATGTGAATTTGAGAAGCCGACAACGAATCATTCCGCCGTGACATAGTTTTGATAGGTCGTTGGTGCCTTTACTTTGTTAGCTTCTAAATAACTTTTGTTTTTCTACAAAGGCGCACAGTTTTAAGGCAGATGCTGCCAAAATTTCCACTCACCTTTTTAAAGTAATATTTAACGTTTATCCAAATTCTTTTCCTTTTCTTTTATGTAACACCCGAATTTCCTACCGTCTTTTACGGTTTTGCATTGGTTTCGTTAAGGGGTCGGAAATTCTGGGGTGTTACGCAAATGGTGGCAATTAAAAAGATTAATGAAGTTTAATTAACGTCATCCTCACATAATGATAAAAACAAAATCTAACAAACACATTCTCTACTCCAATATTTTGCAAAAAAAGTTTCTCATATTTTTTCCTTATTATTTTTAATATTTATAACAAGAAAAGATAAAAATAAAAATATTCAAAAAAGATGACTCTCTAAAAAATTCAAAGAACATTTCATCAGACATAACACATTTTGAGTACGATATAGATGAGTGAAGAATATAAATGAGTTGGAGAGTAAAACAAAAAAAATAAGTGGAGGCTATAAATGAGTTGGAGACTAAAAAAAGATTAAGTAAAGGATATAAATAAGTGGTTAAGATAAAGAATGTAGAAATTTGAATTAAGATAAAGAATGTAGAAATTTGAAGATGAGATTGAGCCATTGCCCTAAAAGGAAATAGGGCAAAATTAATGAGATGAATAAAAAGGACGTAGAAAATAACAAACTATATCTCATGGGTTATAATGTAAGAATATAACATGTTTATGTGAGGAGATAACGCTATTTTATTAATCATTCTCTCAATTAGTCATTTCTTAAAGACCCCGCGAACCAAAACCAAATTAATTAAAACTTGTTTCTTTTAAATTTTATATAGGGGCACGTGCCACTGGGGGCACGTAGATCTGCCTATCTAGATAAGTGAAAAACATTGTTTTAAGAGTCAAGAACTTAGGTTGAAGTCAAACTTTGAATTTGTGGTGCCAAATAGCTGATATGCTAGAGAAATATAATTAAAGAATTGATATTAGCAACTTGACATCAATATTTTGTAACTAATTAAATCTTTGACATTATTTTTATAATCGATATACTAGTAAAAAAAAATTATAAAAAGAATTAAAATTGTTATTTTTTGTTCTAAATCTTATGACTTAAAACGTTTGAAATTTGGTTATGAATATAAAATTTGAAATCAAAAAGTGCTAGCCGCAATATGTAAAATAAAAAGTGTTAAAATGGACTTGGATGCGACAAAAAAAGAGGAACTTTTATTATATGATAATTAATTAACCACAAACATTCGATTTCATTTCTACTAGGTTAAATAAATAGTGTGCCGAACTGACAAGGCACACTCAAATTAACAAACCAAACTAAAGCCGAGGAAACAAAATCAAGCAAAACTAAGCATCAAACAAAAATATAATTTTGAATGTATTTTAGAATTTAATAATATAATAGAGTTATTTAGAGTCGAAGAGATATTAATCGAAATGTATGCCTAAATTGGTCAAATAAGACATGATATTTATTCATAGTTATATTAGTTAGTATGTCAAATATTGTGACTTTAACACTTTATTTAAATGGAAGGAAATGAAAGAAAAAGAAGGAAAATGATTGAAATGATGGAGATTTCCTTATTTGTATAGTAAAAAATAAAAGAAAGGATTTAAAGGGGATGAATTTGAAGGCATTAAGTACTTTTATTAAATCTCTCCATAAAAGAAAAAATTTAGACGAAAAAGAAATTTTCTTTCTTTTTTCTCTCCTTTTTTCCTTTACAAACAATGCAGGTTTTTTCATCTCTTCCCTTCCCTTTCATTTCCCTTTTTTTTCCCTTTCAATACCATTCCTTTTTTTCCCTCCTAAGTTGCTATTCAAACATAGTGTAATCGTAAACTTAACCTTTTGTTTAATCCAGTTCCTTAATCTATACGTACTCAAATCATGATACAATGATTGTACTACATTTATAAATCAAAGGGCTATCATGTAATAAAGAATATGAAAAACTTAGATCATTAAATCTATAATCAACTTCACATCTTATTTCTTGGTTTGAATCATAAATCTAATAATCTAAATTGGTTACTAAAGAGTGTTTTGCACAAATAGATTTATCTCTAGTTTTTTATTGGCTTTTGAAATTTACTTATTGGATGATTAAATATTTGTAAAATGTATTTGTTAAATGATTTTAAAACAAATTAAAAAGCAAATTTTAAAGCCAAAAACAAAAGTCATTTCGGATACTTTTTCATTGCCTTTTTGTTTTTTGGCCCATTTATCTCTAATAAATAACCAACAATTAAAAACTAATTTTTATGAAATATCTCTTTAATAAAAGACTTATACAACTTATACAACCACCATTTATTTATAGTATGTTTATAATATCGACTTATACAACTGTCTTAATAGCTAACAAAAAAATAATGTCACCAAATAGTGAAATAAGTCAACTAAATTAATCAACAATCAATTGCCAAACCTAGGGTGAAATCTAAATACTAGCAAGTAGCAATTCGATTACTATTATTTTGTATTATATGTTGTGCAATTTAATTTTTTTATTACAAGATAGGTTATTCACTATTATATGTTGATGCACAACTTAATATACTCCTTGTATTTCATTTCAAATGTTTCACTTGCTTGTAGCATGTTTGTCCATACACTAATCAAAGACTTATAAGCGATAATTGTATAGAATTGAACATTCTTAAAAAAATAAATATTAATAAACCTTATTTTGAGAAAAATCAAACAAGATAGTATGAATTAAGAATAAAATACGAATAAGAGTGATTGATAAATATTAACACAACAAAAAAAGCTTCAATTGTGACGTAATATTTTTGACACTTTATCAAATGTCAGCATTCTTAGAGTATTATCCTAATACTCTTATTTGAATCTTAATTCATGACACTTCCTACAAGTGTCATCAAATATATTCGTGACATTTGATAATGTCATGAATTGATATTTAAAATTTTAAATGTCATAATTGTCACTATTATTTGTAGTGTAACCAAAAGAAAATAACACATTTGAAAAGAAAAAGAAAGGAATACAAACCTATAAGATAAACCTTATATTGTACTTCCTTTATTCCAAATTACTTGCAATATTTTCTTTTTTACGTAGTCTAATATACTAATTAAATTATTTATATCTTTAATTATGCATATTAAAAAATTATAAAAATTTGATATTAATAATCTTTGCATCGAGTCAAATAAACAAGATACCACTTGACTTTTTTTAATCTATAAATAAAAAAATTAATTACAATTAAAAATAATAAATAAATAGTATAAATATTGTTAATATTACAAGCCACGTGGAACCGAGAAAATAAGAAAAAGCAAGATGGTGATCAAAATTAAAACATTAGCCCACAAAAAACATAATTTTAAGAAGAAATCATTATTAAAAGATCTAGAAAAAAAATTGAAGTCTAGTCTATGGTTGAAGTACTATAAAAAGAGGCGATGATGAAGGAAGTTTTTCACAATTCAGAATACTCCACATGACTAGTCAACCTCTTCAAACTGAGTAGGCGCCGCCGCGTAACTGCTATAAATCATTCATACACACATTATACACTCACTTTCTCTCAAAAAAATAGAGTAATTATTTTTCTCTCTCCTCACCCCTCAATAAATATTCCAAGAAACGCGTAAGTTAACTGTGGCAATTGCCAGTTCTTTTTAGTGGCTAACCATTAACTTCTCTACTTCCCCTATAAATTTATTTTTCAACTGGGTTTTTGCTTTCCAAATTTAGATTCATTTTTATTTTCACCTTTTAAAAAGTAAATTAATTGAAAAAAGAAAAACAAAATATAAAATCTAAAAGTCAATCTCTTTTCCCTTCGTTTAGTGGTGTGTTTTTGGCCTTTTAGGTTCACGTGGGTGAGATTCCTTCTCCATCCTTTCATTCGGAGGGACCCTTTTGACAACTCTACCATTTTGTTTTGCTTTGGTGGGCTTTTTACAAGGTTTGTTTTCTGATCTGTTTTTTTTTTTATATAATTATTCTTGTTTAGAGTTTTTATTTGATTTTTTTGGCACATTCAATTGTTTTTCGGGTAAGTATTAATTTGGTTTTGTAATGATTATCATTTATAATTATGTGAACTTCAATGGCTTTTTAGCTTGTTAGAATTAAGTTTTTTGATGCGATTTTGCTTGGGATTTCTCTAATTTTGATGCATTTTTTAGATTAATAGCTATGTCTTTTTTTTTTCTAAAAAAAATGGTGTTTAAGAATTAAAATGATTTTGTTTTGATTTGATTTGATAGATTTGGGTTTATGAGGTAGTCTTCATTTGAATGGATTGATGTGATTTCTTGATGATAACTTCGGTTTTAGTTTAGATTATACTAAACTCTCTCCTTTTGAAGTTGCGAAGCTATACCAAAAAGTTCTTAATCAAATTTGCTTGAATTGTAGAGAACCATATTTTGGATCTATCAATTGGGTTTTGAATTGGATGAATCTTAGATGCAATGATGTAAATTTGAACTGATAGCATGTCTTTTACTGTGTTTGTGCTTAAATTTTGAATGATGTTTAACTCTCTTGCTTTACTCATGCTTTTGGCAAAATAGAGATCATAATTACTTTTTAGCTTTGTTTAACTGAACTAAATCAATTATGTGACTTTCGACACAGGGAAAAAAGTGGAATATGGCCGAGGAAAAACCCAGTTCACCTTTGATCCCACCACCAGAAATGAGCTCATCGTCTTCGTCGTCGAGAAAGCTACCGGATTTTAAGCAATCAGTGAGATTGAAGTATGTGAAGCTTGGGTACCATTACCTTATTACTCATGCAATGTACCTATTTCTTACTCCTTTTGTAGTCATTGTTGCTGCTCAGCTTTCAACATTTTCACTTGAGGATATTCATTTACTTTGGGAGCATCTTCAATATAACCTTATTTCTGTGATTATATGTTCAACCCTCATTGTATTCTTGTCCACTTTGTACTTTATGACCCGTCCTCGCCCTGTTTACCTTGTTAATTTCTCATGCTACAAACCAAATGATTCATTAAAATGTCCAAGGCCTTATTTCATGGAAAAATCTGAGATGACTGGTGTGTTTTCTGAACAAATTCTTGGTTTTCAGAGGAAAATCCTCGAGAGGTCGGGTCTTGGAGAAGATACTTACCTCCCTGAGGCTCTTCATAATTCACCTCCAAATCCTTCTATGGCGTTTGCTCGTAAGGAGGCTGAAGAGGTGATGTTCGGTGCCATTGATGAGCTTTTAGCCAAGACTAGTGTGAAATCTAAGGACATTGGAATACTAGTTGTTAATTGTAGCTTGTTTAACCCTACCCCTTCGCTCTCAGCCATGATTGTTAACCATTATAAGCTCCGAGGGAATATTGTGAGTTACAACTTAGGTGGGATGGGATGTAGTGCGGGGGTTATTTCCATTGATCTCGCCAAGCAACTTCTTCAAGTTCACCCGAACTCTTACGCTTTGGTTGTTAGTACTGAGAACATCACGTTGAATTGGTACCTTGGGAATGAGCGTTCGATGCTTCTTCCAAATTGCTTATTTAGAATGGGTGCGGCTGCTATGCTCCTTTCTAACAAGGGATCGGATAAGAGAAGGTCTAAGTACCAATTGGTTCATAGTGTTAGGACTCACAAGGGTTCAGATGATAAGTGTTTTTCTTGTGTGTATCAACAAGAAGACCCAAGTGGGAAGATCGGTGTGTCTCTTTCAAAAGAATTGATGGCGGTTGCCGGTGATGCATTGAAAACGAACATTACTACTTTAGGACCTCTTGTCCTTCCAATGTCCGAGCAATTGCTTTTCTTGGCTACTTTGATTGGGAAGAAACTCTTCAAGATGAAGGTGAAGCCTTACATTCCGGATTTCAAGTTGGCTTTTGAGCATTTTTGCATTCATGCAGGAGGTAGAGCTGTTCTTGACGAGTTGGAAAAGAACTTGCAACTTAGCGAGTGGCACATGGAGCCATCAAGGATGACCTTATATAGGTACGGTAACACCTCAAGCAGCTCTCTTTGGTATGAATTGGCTTACTCGGAAGCCAAGGGAAGAATGAAGAAGGGAGACCGAGTATGGCAAATTGCATTTGGGTCTGGTTTTAAGTGTAACAGCGCAGTTTGGAAGTCTTTAAGAACTATGAATCCCGCTGACGAGAAGAATCCATGGATGGATGAGATCGAAAAGTTCCCCGTCAATGTACCTTTGGTTTCTCCATTCTAAAACTCCTGTATTTCGTTCTTGCAATTCTTGGTTTGATGTCTCCATTTTCGCAGAGATTGTTCGATGAATGACTTAGAAAGATGGTATGGTAAGGTAACTCTTAGAAAATCTGTCAGGATATAGAGGTAGAAGCCGATACCAATTTGTATGGTGAAATCCTCTTGAATTAGATTTGATCATATTCTGAGGTTCTGTTCCTTTTTTCTTTGAATATTTTGTGCTGTTAAAATATACTCATGATGTACTTAATTTTTATGGCTCAATTGTATCACATCTTCATGTTGAACTTGTGCAAATTCTGGGTTCTCTTCAAATTAACATCTAAATCAATGTTTGTTACTAGTACTATTTTTTTTTACTAATGTCAATGCCTTGATTCTGACATATATTGTTGTTACGAGTGGTTTAATTGGGTTAGGAATGACGTTACGGACTTACGGTTGGGGAGGGGGGTGACAACTGAGAAAGGGGTGGGAGTGGGGGTGGGGGTTGAATTAAGGGTTTTAAAATAAATTTTTATACGATTAATATTATTTAAAGTGCTATTCTAGTAAGAGATCATCTCTTGATAAGACAACTTCAAATAAGCTATTTATATTTTCAAAATATGTATGAAATGGAGTATTTAACCCGTGTATGAGATGCATCTTTCAGTGAGATTGTCTAATAGAACAATTTGTGTATTTAAAATGCGATTTTTAAGATATATAAAAGAAAATAAGAGCTTGTTTGTTAATTTAGTAATGTAATTTTCATGAAAAGTTATATTATTTTATAAATTTATTTATTTTGTCATAAGATATTTGTTAGACAGAGCCAAGGAGGGAGTATTGTAAGCAAATTCTTGTAGAGTTTAGAAAATTAGACTTGGTAGAAATTCTAGATTCCAATTGTTTTTTGATTTTTTATTAAACGAATAAAACTCTAAATACAAACTATCAAGAAATTTAAAATTTCCACGAAATTTTAATGCTTTTAAAATTTAGAGCATTTCGAAATGAAAAAAAATTCGCATTATGAATTGTTTTCCAAAACTGTTCATGAAATGGAAGGAGACAAAGAAAGATGACTATCTAGAATATAGGGAGGAGCATCCGTCTTTGGACTCTAAGAGATTGTATACAATCTGATCCCAATTTAAGGGTCTAGATTTACCTATTTTTTAAGTCTATAGATTTGAGTTGAATTTGGATCCATGACTTTAAGGCTCTAGTTTGGGTCTGGATTCGGATTCGAGTCCAAACTTTTAAGACTCAAATTTGATCCAAATCCGACACATAGACCCTTTCATATCCAGTTTTATAAAAATATTTCATCTTATATATCATGTGTATTTACTTGTTTGATTTGGAACCTTATTATATTTTGGAACATTATGTGATTTGGATTTTTGTCGGTTTACATAATTTCAGATGTGGTCGTCCAATCTATTCTTTAAAAACCGAAAGACTTAATTAATATTTCGTTTTAAGAATTTGAATGTTTAGAAGATTCATATATTTGGTCTCTAAATTAGTATAAAGTACTTCTATTAGAATATCCTTATTAATTAGTTGAAAATGTTAAAAGAATTTTAAATCAATAGACGGAAATTTTATAATATATTCTTTAAAGTTATTTTAAAAAAAGAAAATATTGTTTGACGCGTTGAAATTATACATTATAAAGTACAAATGTAATTAAAATTTTGGGACACATGAGTAGAACTTGCAAAGAAGAAAGATCAAACCTATGGTGGAAATTTCATAGAATATGACAAGTAATATACTGGAACTGGAACATTCTACAAATTGCAAACCATCTTGTTAAGGAAATATACTTGTATTTACTATTTTGCTTCTGTTTTCTGCCTCACTGAGAGAAGTCTTCAAAATGTCAATCTCCAGATTCTGATAGCTTCGTACTTAAGCGAATATGTGTTTGCAAGTAGTACTGTTAATGATGAACAATGAAAAATGAGACAAATATTAAAAGAATTCATAAATGCTCTAAAATTGTGAAAGATGTATGACTAAGGAAGAAAAGTTAAAAAGAAAATAAGTACATCAAATTAAAGAAAGTAGTTAAAACATTATCCAAATTAAAAATATTGCAAATTGAAAACTTAAAAGGATGATCAAAAATAAATGTGTTAGCAAACTCATATCAAAAGATAGAGTAATAATGACAACGATAAAAATAAGGAAAAATTATCAGGAATAATGCAACTTTTGATTAACTATAAATAATACTAACTTTGGAGATGTTTCTTTATAATATACCTAACATGTTAAAAATCAAATTATATGAGATTATATGACAAAAACATTTGGTAAATTAGTTAATAAACTAAAGTTGTTATTATTTTAGGAACAAAGCCCCTTAAGTTGGTATTATTCATGGTTAATCAATAGTTGGTATTATTATAGAGAAATTAACAAATAGTCGTATTATTCACGGTAATTTTTCCTAAAAATAAATCTCATTGCTTAAATATTGTTTTATCATTAAAAGACGAGCTTTTTGTTTCTATCATCTCGAGTAGTTGACATGTCATCTTAGCATGAATTAGGGTGTAACTGAAATAAATAATCATCAACCCACCGTTAAAAACAACAAAATTACAATTTTGATTGTTTGAATTAAACCATATATCCATATTAGTTCTTTCTTGAGATGTTTTAATTGAACTATAAATACTTCATAGATTGAAGTATAAAGAGAGTATACTATATATTGGTTTCCAATGGAAGATAATACTAATCTTCTTTGGCCTTTCATTCATCAGCAATGTGAAAGCCTTCCATTTAATTTGAAACTTACTACCCTTAGCTTTTCCACATGATCTAGTCGTCGTAGTAGCTGATGTTGTCTCATATTTTACGTGTGTCAACAAACCGATTTGCCATATCGTCCTATGATTCAGAAGCATATGATTCCCCTCATGGTGAGAATCGTACACAATGAACTGGGGCCATGTGCATACAACAATTAACTCTCTCTCCATTACATCACTGCTGAACTATATATATTTAGTATTCCACTTAGGAGCAAAGATTGGGAACTATGTGCTTGCAAAAAGACATGCAAGATTGGAAACTTTCCCTTTTATAAAAATGCAAATAACGTATAGTGACGACGTTTAAAACACAATACTTATTTTTTCACTAAAATGAAAATCGAACAATCAAACTCACATAAGTTTATATTTATAAAAGAACATACAAATTTAGAGTTGTTATGCGAATGTAAAAGGCCAAAGATTGTGACTTTTCAAATGTTACCATTATTACTAGACCTGTTAACTTCTATATAAAAGGGTCTTGTACTCATCATTTTGCACAACAAAAACAAGCTTTCTATTACTTTAATCTTCTTTTATAAATTTGCGCTAGTCTCTACTTCTCTTTAGCAATTGATAACAGAACTATGAGTTCTAGGCATCATTTATGTATCTATGGACACAAAAATCTAAACAAATAGCTTTTTCATCTTCACCATCTCACACCTTCAACCTAAATATAATTTCAATTTCCAATTGAGAGAATAGGGATGATAATAGTTCAAATCCAGATCGAGTCCAGGTGCACCTAGATCCGAATCCGTATTTATATGGAGGACCCAAATCTAATTCCGACTTGTGGGTCCAAATTTTCATAACCTTCTTTTGTATTTGCAAATCTTACATATCTAGAATCCGATCGGGTCCAAAATGAGTCTAAGCTAGTTATCAATGAAAGAAAGAATAAGATTGTAGTAATGAGATAAAAAATTTAATTACATTTAATTATTTCTATTAAAGTTAAATTTTTTTAGCTAGATAATTTTATTTTAATGGTTTTTAGACCTCAATACTAATTAAGAGAAATTATTTAAAATAAAGTACCATAAATTTAAAGTTCTAGACATCAACACTAATTTTGATTTTTTGAATCCAACGTTTTTTTTTTTTTTTTTTTTTTTAATTTTTAGAGGAATTTTTAATGCTTTTTTTTTTTAACAAAAATAGGTAGAAAATGGCGAAGAAAATAATAATTTATGAAAATGTGTCAAAAAATGAAAAATTTGTCTTACTTAATACATCTCGAAAAAACATGACTACTGTTCTTTTGAAATTTATTTAATTAAAAATAGCCATTTTTTAAAAGGGGTACATTTTCTCAACTTGCCACGTGTTCTAACGTGAACAAGTGCACACTTCCCCATCCTACACACGTCAGGAAGTTGTCTTCAGTTTTTTTGATTCCACTACTTCGCATATGACACTTGGCACGTTAGCTTTCCTGGGTCTTGTGATAACTGTTTAGGACGAATTTTTGGAAGCTTGACTTATTTTCTCTTATTGGTAACAAGCCAAAGTTAAAGTTTTACCCATGAACTTTAAAAGAAGTATGTTATTGTTAACAATGCTCATATATTTGGTTTATTATTAGTTTATTATAGAAAATTTGAACAAAATAAGTTTTTTATTTTAAAATTACCAAAACAGGCTTGGAAAAGTGTTGTTTCCTAACATAAGTGTCTCCCTATCTTAAGCTATGGTTGGGGTTCTATTCGCTATTAGTAATAGTGAACAAAATAATTTAGGTAAAAAAAAATCAAAAAAGCTATCAACGAACAAAGAAAATCTGGTCAAACAAAGTCAAACTTCTATCGATGTTACTAATAAAACTTTTATCGATGTTACTAACAGAGAACAAAAGTTTTATTAGTAACAGTGAACAAAGGTTTGACCATATTTGACCAGATCTCCTTTGTTTGATGTTAGTAACAACGAACAAAATAGCTAACTTTTTCTGTTATATCTAAAACTAGTCGTTGTAAATTTTCAAACTAGTAAGTGTTCTATAAATACACGCACCAAATTGGCTTGTTTCATTGCAACTAAAAGCAACCAAATAATCAACAAAATGGTTTTAAAGCTCAGTTAAGGTTTATATTTATAACTTATGTTGAATAATCATTTATTTTAATAATTGTTTAATTAAATTTATAATATTAATTAATGTTCTTATGTTATATTATTGGTAGATGTCAAAGCTTCATTCAACAGAAAAGCATTGTCATTGTGGTTATGAAGTCGAATACGATCGTGATTGGAGCGACTTTGATTCAGGCTGTCAATATGTTGCTTGTCCATTTTACCATAATCAAGGATTGGCACGTACCTACTTAGGTGGGTTGATCCAAAGGGTGCATAATAGTAGACATGATACGTCCCTCGATAAGACATCGTGTAAGCAAAGCTACATCAAGCAAGGTGATGGAAGCCTTACTCAATGGCAGGTTAAAGGTGTGTGTCTCATGATGTCATCTCTCAACCAATGTGGTGATCATTGCACAATCAACTCTAAATTATGCGACGAGATGGAATTCATACAACCTTGCTCACTCAACGTATGGTATGATCCTCGGGTTAATCTCTCATTGAGGTGAGTCGAGATGCCTGGTGTATAAGGAGTCTGTGTTGGAGACTTGCAAATGCACATATAGGTAATAAATTTTATCATCAAATTTAGGACTTTATGGTACTCAAATCAAATATACTCACCTAGGCATCCCAAAATAGATTGCTCTAATGATCTGCCTACATAATCAGGACACTAGGGTCTTATGATTCTAGAGTTGCTGGATCCATCTACTCCACTGCAATACAATAAATACAATTGAAATAAATACAATTGAATGACATAAAAGGAATTACTAAAATTGAATTAAATTGCAAAGATAGGTATACTTGTGTAAGTTTTATTTTTGATATTGTTTATCTGCATGTTCCAGTGTTATGACCTTCTTTGTTACAATGACGACAAGTCTTGCTGTAACAGACTCAATTTCGTAATCACAATTAGCCAATTAGTTATCCTTTATCTCTGATTAAAATTTCTTAATTACCCGATTATTACCAAAATCAAACCACCAAAATCCCTAAAACCTTATTATCATTTTCAAAGAGCCCAAAAAGCTTAGTTATTATTTATATTTCGAGAATTGTTACATGTAAAATCATTTTACGATTTAATTAACGCCTACGTTTTAAACTCGTTTTCCACAACAATTTGCGTAACGATTATTTTAATAACTTTACAACTTTTATTTTCGTCAAAAATATATTTTATACTTCTAAGAAATTATTTATTATTTCATGTTACAAAAATTTCCTTTTATTTATTTATTTTATGATTTCGTTATAACGTTGCGTTTTAAATTCTTTTTCTTAACCGAACTTTGTTAAATTATTTTTTTCAACTAAATAACTCTGATGTATATGTTTTGACACAAAATATATTTATAAATTTTATTATCAACTTTAAAGTTTATATTTAGCTAATTTTGGATACAAACGAAGCTAAATTTCAATACCAAACCTTAAGTAAACTTACTCATTATTTTGAGGTACACCTACTAGCACCAAAATACGATAATTTACTATTTCTTCACTTACACAAGCTACCTCAAAATCCTTACACCTAACCTAATCTACCTAGACTTGCATGCACCACTATTAGTCCACCAGTTATGCATGATAAACCCCCCAAATCAGCCCCTAAAAGCTGATTATATCCCCTCCCCATGTCCCTTTGATTTTTTCTCATCCTTTCTCCTTAATTCACACTTAAATACATTCCTAACTTATCTTATTTTTCCTTGTGTTCCTTATGTTCTTAGTTGAAGATTCCCTTGAAGAACAAGCTTAACATCATCCACTTTTAAGTCAAGTTCATCAAAATTTTCTCTATTAAGGTATGATTTGTCCATTTAGAAAAAAGGATCGTTTTTTTACCCATCAGCATACTAATTTGAGTTTTATTTAAATAGGTTGAAAAATATTATTTTTTTTTCAAGCTTGAAAAAACCCCCCAAATCAGCCCCTAAAAGCTGATTATATCCCCTCCCCATGTCCCTTTGATTTTTTCTCATCCTTTCTCCTTAATTTACACTTAATTACATTCCTAACTTATCTTATTTTTCCTTGTGTTCCTTATGTTCTTAGTTGAAGAATCCCTTGAAGAACAAGCTTAACATCATCCACTTTCAAGTCAAGTTCATCAAAATTTTCTCTATTAAGGTAAGATTTGTCCATTTAGAAAAAAGGATCATTTTCTTACCCATCAGCATACTAATTTGAGTTTTATTTAAATAGGTTGAAAAATATTTTTTTTTTTCAAGCTTGAAAAAACCCCCCAAATCAGCCCCTAAAAGCTGATTATATCCCCTCCCCATGTCCCTTTGATTTTTTCTCATCCTTTCTCCTTAATTCACACTTAAATACATTCCTAACTTATCTTATTTTTCCTTGTGTTACTTATGTTCTTAGTTGAAGAATCCCTTGAAGAACAAGCTTAACATCATCCACTTTCAAGTCAAGTTCATCAAAATTTTCTCTATTAAGGTAAGATTTGTCCATTTAGAAAAAGGATCATTTTTTTACCCATCAGCATAGTAATTTGAGTTTTATTTAAATAGGTTGAAAAATATTATTTTTTTTTCAAGCTTGAAAAAACCCCCCAAATCAGCCCCTAAAAGCTGATTATATCCCCTCCCCATGTCCCTTTGATTTTTTCTCATGCTTTCTCTTTAATTCACACTTAAATACATTCCTAACTTATCTTATTTTTCCTTGTGTTCCTTATGTTCTTAGTTGAAGAATCCCTTGAAGAACAAGCTTAACATCATCCACTTTCAAGTCAAGTTCATCAAAATTTTCTCTATCAAGGTAAGATTTGTCCATTTAGAAAAAAGGATCATTTTTTTACCCATCAGCATACTAATTTGAGTTTTATTTAAATAGGTTGAAAATTAATTTTTTTTTTCAAGCTTGAAATATTATTTTTCAAGAACTATTTTGGGAGATTATCATTTTTGGAGCTTCTTCAAAAATAGATTATTTCGGGAGCATTTTCTTATTTTATTCTCTATTTTGGTCTTAGTACCACTTGATAGCTAAAATGGTACACACTTCTTAACTTTCTTACTATGTGACATTTATATTTTATTTACTTGAGTACGTGAAAGATATGACAATATGTTAGATTGATTTAATTTTATCATGTATGTTCACTTAAAGTAAGAATAACACATTTTATGTGTTAAAAATAAAAGAGTAAATTATAAAAAACTACCTAATCTATACTCCTTTTGTAAAAAACTACCTTATGGAAAATTTTTTGCAAAAACACTAGTGAACCTACCTTATATAATACAATTCTTTGCAAAACACTACCTTATAACGGTTTTTGGCCTTTGACCGTTAAGTATAACCCTTGACCCTCACGTGATAGTCACGTGACCCTTAAAAGAGACCTTCTTCATTTGATGAAGCTTCCATGGCTCCAACCACATAGAAGGCAACCACAACCCCAGCAGTATAATCAGCAGGCAATTTAATTGAAGCACTGAAAAAACCCATGTAGATAAAGGTCTTGTGACATGAACCCAGAACATGAAAAAAAAAAAAAAAAAAAAAAAACAGATAAATTTTCCAAATTTGACATAAACAAAAAAAAAGAAAAAATCTAGAAAAAAAAGGAGAAAAAAAGCTTGCCAGTTCTTTCATCAAGAGAAAGAAGAACAGATTTTCCATCTTTAAGAACCATAACATTCTCATCTCCAAAAAGATGAGAATATCCTTCATCAAATGATATTATGGGTAGCTTATTAATACTCCCAGAATGAGCAATAATCTCTTTATAAATACAGAAAAATAGGAACAATGTTACAATAAAACTATTTCTAAAAAACTCCATTTTTTGTTTGATTTATGGGTTTTCTTTTCTTCAATGTATTAGAATTATTTTGTGTGCAATTTTTAGTTTGATTTATGGGTTTCCTTTTCTTCAATGTATTAGAATTATTTTGTGTGCAATTTTTTGTTTGATTTATGGGTTTTCTTTTCTTCAATGTATTAGAATTATTTTGTGTGCAAAACTTTTCTTTTTACATGGGCTAAAATTATATTTTTTTATTTTTCTTTTTTGGTGATAAACCTCAAGCGCAAGCAGGCAGTTCCTGAGCAAAAGAGAGAGAATGTTGGAGAACTTGCAGCCATGGAAGCTTCATCAAATGAAGAAGAAGGTCTCTTTTAAGGGTCACGTGACTGTCACGTGAGGGTCAAGGGTTATACTTAACGGTCAAAGGCCAAAAACCGTTATAAGGTAATGTTTTGCAAAGAATTGTATTATATAAGGTACTTTTTTGCAAAAAATTTTACATAAGGTAGTTTTTTACAAAAGGGTATAGATTAGGTAGTTTTTTATAATTTACTCAAAATAAAAATAAAGGATTTATTATAAGTTTAAGTATATGCATGTTATAAATTCAAAATTATGATATTTATATATATATTAATATTAGAAATGTTATTTATATTTTTATATTATAAATTTCAAGTATTGTGATTATTACTTGAAATCGGTATTAAATTAAAGTCACAAAAGAAAAATATATAAACCTGAAAACTTTTCATTTATATGATATTATTTATGGACATATGTTTTATTAAGTGTATTTTTAATTTAATGTTCATGCATGTAAAGTTTATGAATTTCTATTATGTAAAAATGCGTAAAAAAAGGTGTTATATTATGTTTTTGTGAAGTTTTTATTCTTAATAAATTTTGTGTGGGCTTAGAAACTTAAGGAGTATATTTTATATGAATTTTACAGTAGATAAAAGATAGAAAATCATTTAGGTTTATTTCCATAAAATTATTTCATTAAAATGGTCATTTATTGAATTTTAAGTAATAAAATATATTCAAATATATTAAAAGGAGTTAAATATATTATTAATGGTTAAATTAGTTAATAATATCATATTATTATGTCTCTTACAAGTTTGAACCAGAATATAAAAATTTGGTATTTTTTTTTATGAACTTTTACTAAGTTTTGGCGGCTACTTACCTTGAAAACGCAAAAATGTTAAAACATAAAATAAATACTAAATGGACTATTTTGGATTTGAAATTTTATGAGACTCATATATGGACAATAGGTTTGGAATTTTATCATTGGATAAGTTTATAAAACCATCTATTGACCCTTGTGAATTTTAAATAAAATGGTAAATCCAAAACCGATAAAATATACTCTCTCTGTTCCTTAAAGAAGTTCATTTTGAGGTGTTTCATTTGTTGTTCCCATAGAAAATCTTTCCGTTTATGTCATAAATTTTGGACAAAAATAACCTTATTCATACTCACTTTAATATTTTTATTATGTTTATGTACCCCACATATCCTCCACTAACTTTAATTTGACATTTTAATATTTCTTATGGTTCCCACATGTTTCTCATTAACGTTATAAAACTATTTTTTTATTATTTGTGATTTCTATATATTTTCCACTAACTTTCTTTTAATATTTTTTTAATGCTTGTGGTATTTTTCTCCAATTGAATTTATTATTCAATTAAATAATATTTCCATTATCTAAAATATTCTATTTTCTTAAATTCTCATGAACATTCCTTTTGGGAACTTCATTAGGGAACGGAGGGAGTAAAATAAATACTAAACGAACTATTTTGGACTTGAAATTTTTATGAGACACTCTCATATATAGTAGGATTATATGAAGACCCTTGGACAAATTTTCGTGGACATTAATAATTGGGAAATTCCACGTGGTAACCCTAAGGTTTTGGGTTTTTACATGGTAACCAAAACTTTTGAAAAATCCACACGGTAACCCTGATATTTACATTATTGTTCCACCGTGACCTTTTTACACATAAAAAAATGTTAGAAAACATTAATTTTGAAGCTTTAAAGACTTTTGGACGCCTATTTATGCGACTCACCATTTCAAATGCCATCAATTTCAACCTTTTTCCCCAAAACATAAACCACTACTCTAGCATCTTTCATCTAAATCATTTTTTTTCCTCCATATCCAAAGATGGTAGAATTAAGGTTTATATTTTGGGGGAAAAGTTTGAAACTGATGGCATTTGAAATGGTGAGTCGCATAAATAGGCGTACAACAACCTTAAAGCTTTGAAATCAACATTTGCTACCGTTTTGCTAACGTTTTATGTGCAAAAAGGTCACGGTGGAACAATTTGGTAAACCTCAGGGTTACCACGTGGATTTTTTAAAAGTCTTGGTTACCACGTGAAAAATCCAAAACCTCAGAGTTACCACGTGAAATTTCCTTTAATAATTTTATGTCGGTTTATCGGTAAATTGGACAAACAATTTCGTTAAAATGCATAGACTCGTTTTTCTTGAACTCTCTAGTCTAAAACTAACTTCATATAGCTTCTGGACCTCTAATATATTTTTTATAATATTTTATTGGTTATTATGGATTTTTAATTAAATTTCCATGTTTAATCTAATCGATGGAAATTCCTTATTAAATATTACGAAAATTTTTCCTTAAGTTTTATAAGTTTATATAGTCTTGTAGAAAACTTATATAGTTCCTAGAACCTTGTCATAATTTGTGGAATTCTCTTTAGTTGAGAATCTCTTAATTATTGAATTAGCAAATATGTTGACTTTTCTTTAATAGGATGTTGACTTGGAGTTTGACTAGATAAACATTGACTTGTAACAATGTGAAATAGATAACATGGAGTCTCCTTTGAAATTATGTGCACTTGGATGAATGACTCTAATAGTAAGGAAATGTCAAACCACGGACCGGCGTGTAATCCGACGCTTGTGTTTCTCGGCACGTAGATATGTGAGGTTAGACAGGGGGTCCAAGAGAGTCCCATCTTGTAGAAGCTTGATGCGAAACCAGGGTTGATTAAGGCCTTAGTTATGCAGTGATGAATGTTGTGTGGAAGCTTGAATCAAAGACACTCACAAAAACTACAAATGATCATGAAAAGAACACGAAACAATCACAAACAAAACTAAGAAGTCCCTTCTTGATTTTATGATGGTGATCACCTGTGACCCTCCTCTATGATTGACACAAAACTGATATGTACAAGCCTTCCAGACTTTGTACTTGAGGTTTCCCTAAAGTATCAAGGTTGCTCCACAACTCTTAACACTGCAAGGATCAAAGGTTACTCTGTAGGCTTTGATGAAGTAGCCTCCAACTTCGAAGAAGAAAACAGAAAAATCCTTTTTTGAAATACCTCACTATATTGAATTATCAAAATGAACACGTGAATTCTTTATTACATGGGTGAGGCCCTCCTTATATAGAGTCCTCAACTACCTTAACGGCTATATTCTAATCACACGCCTAATTAAAGAACATGTGCTAATTACAAGGTGCTTAAAACAGAAACAATAGACAAAAATACTTAAGCAAATTCTGATCTAGAAAATCTGTCAGACAGCCCTACTTCCACTCAGCCTCTAGGACTCCACGTGGATTGTTAGAATGGTTTTAGGACCTTGATGGCTAGATCCAAGTACCAAGATTCCATTTCCACTTTAGCCCAGGTCCTGGATGTACTGGTTTGGTCTCCACGTGTCGTGCAAGGTGGCATGGTCGCTAGTTTGCTGCTGTGCTGTTCTGAAACCATGAGCTGTTCCCACTTCCATGATGTTCCCATTTCCATGTGCGTGATGCTGTTCCTTGGTGCTGTATTGGCTTCCTTGTACCCAATACATGATCTTGGGGTTATACTCAATCCTTGGAAAGCATCCTTGGCCACCTTCTGCCCTTCATGATTATTTGGCGAACATGTGAAGTCAGAACACTGTTTTGTCTTTGCAAGCTGTTCGTATGGGTTTCAACACTTGATACATTTGCATCAAAGCTCGAGCATAAAAATTGGTGAGTGATGGCTCTCATCATAGTTAAAGTGTGGAATATGTTCCTCCTTTAGCCTGACCCTTACATATATTAGATAGTCATTATTATGTGTGTTGTTCAAATGTGATTTTTGGGTCTAAGTAGACCTATTGGATGAACCTTATAGTTTCCAGGTGTACGTGACTGTAGCCAATATGTTATTTACATTCGTGTGATAATGATGAAAAATGGTTGAAAATATTCGAGAGATGAAAATGAGAACGAAACGAGAACCGAGGAATTTAAATCAAGGCTTAAAATATACTTTTGCATATCTTGTTAATATAATAATATTGTCATAGTATTATATTGTTGAGAAGTTTGTACTTGGCGTTAGGCGTTGATTCCGCTTCAAACAACTATCATCCCTATCATGGATGACAGTATTCTGCAGGAAGGTTTGGCTTCAAGTTTTGATCTAGGCCTCAAGATTTACTTTATATCGAGAACTTAGCTGTGTTTTGTACCTTTCATGATAACTTGATGATGATGTATCTCTTTTTTATTTTGAACAAACAATATTTCTTAACAGATGTAATATTTTACTATTTTATTTAAAAAATTTTAGTTTGTATGATTTGAAGTTTTTTTTTTTACAGTTCGGCATTTGAGACTTCTGCAACATTATTGTATTAAACATTATTATTATTATTAAATGTTAATCTTGTATTGAGAATGTCGCTACTGTTACAATTGCTTTCTTTTTCCTTCATCCATTTCTTCGGTACTTCAACTTAAGTGTTCTAATCCTAGAATTTGATTTGGATCCTTTTGCAGTTCAAGACCGGAGTACTAAGGCAACGCCTTTTTATCAATCAATGGCATAATTCTTAGTGGTCCTAATACCGATGTTGACTTTATCCCTTGATCTATTCATCGTTTATATGTTATGATGGAAGGCAATTTTTTACGTTTATTTATTGATCAAGTACATGATATTTTCTAGTTGTCATTTATATGTTTACGTAGCTTGAAACTTAAGTTCGTAAGAACTTGCAATATAGCTATTTGTAATATGTTGGCAAACAAATTTTTTGCCTTGTTCAACCTCATCCTAACGGCTATAAAAGATGCCAAGGTATGTATTCAATCTATTTTAGTTAGTAAGATCTAACATTATATGTCAAGATGCTAAATTGATTTTATTATCAAAGTTGCCATATATAAAGAGATAATTAATTAATACTTGTCTTAAATCAACTGTAATATTCTAAGCAAGTAATTATATTATTCTAAAGATTAATCTGATTTATCCTACTGTTATATATGTTATTATACTAACAAGTTTTTGTAGGAAAGTTTCCTTGGATATAAAGATACACTGAGTACTTTCAAGGCCTCAACTGATCCAGTTAAGGTAAGTTACTGTTAAGGATTCAATGCTTCAAACAGCTATTCAATCTGAAGAATGAAAAAAAGAAAGACACCACCAACCAACGAATACATTCAACAAACACATTGCAAAAAGTCTTTCATGACATTAAACAATCCTAGTTTAAGAAATACTCTCAAGCTCTACATTCAAGTTAACCTTCTTACGTTGTCTTGTAATTTTATAAGAGTAATTTTGGTTCTTAAGTTGTAATATTTCATTCATTATAAGAAAGAAAAAGTGGAAAAAAAAATATCTTTAGTGACTAGGATTAGAGGTTCTAGTTTGGTAGCATTGTGGTTATGGGAAGCTGTTAGAAGATAAATGTAAGCTTCTTCTAAGGCTTATATCTAAAACTTTGGAAGAAACTGAATACAGAGTATTTGTCAAAATCGTAAAAGCTAGGGAATAGCTCTGAAGATTGATAGGAGATCGAATACTCTCTAGGGGGGAAAGGGTTGAATAGAGAGTATGCCCGTTTAAAATTTTTCTGGAAGGTAAGCTCAAGAGCTTAGGTGACCTTTCAAAACTATTTTTTGGAACAGTTTTAGATCGATTTACAGATCTATAAAGTATGTGCAAAAATAAACTCAAACAAGAACAAGGAATTTGTTCATGAGGTTCAGCTCTAAATAGCCTACTACCCGCCTATGGGTTCACTTCCAACCCGTAGGATTCAACGCCTTTTATATATTAATGAACTTTAAGACAACCTAGAAGATCTCTATATCTTCTCTCACCACGTTCTTCCCCATAAAGAACGTCTTACAAGTTCCTTAATAAAAGTACAAATCCCAATCTCACAATAGAGACTAAAAAAGAGCTTTTGTGTAAGTATCATATATATTTCCTCTATCACTATAAATTGTTATATCTGTTCTATTAACTTTGTAACAATTATATTTTACATAGTACCCTTATCAATTTCTTTAATTTTTTCTTCTTTAAATATCTACACAAGTTAGTGGTCTATACTTATCTTAATACTCGTGTCATTGATGAATGTTGCAATTTTCAGGGGATAGAGAGTATTTGGATTGTTGGGTTACATCCAAGTATTGGATTATTAATTCCCTTCAATTCAAATTAAATGTCTCATTTGAAATGTCCACAAATATTAAGGTAAAAAGGTATCTACACTTACAAATCATGAAAAAGCAAATCAAGCATGTAACCATCACAAAAAAGTGTCCATAGATACAAATTAAAAAGAAGCCAAAGCAAAAAGATATTCATATGTGTCAAAAATCATTATAAAAATAAAAATGGGATAATTAACCTGAACTGACTTGAGCA
>NC_080052.1:6876298-6878798 GCF_026212465.1 Amaranthus tricolor | reverse complement strand
ATTTATTCGTTAAAATGATATTTTAATAGATTTTAAGGTGTTAAATACTTTTATTATTAAAACATGGTATTAAAAAAACTCTTAATCATCAAAAGTAATTAATAGAACCATATTATAATGCCTCCAACAAGATTTGGCCAGAATATATTTAGTTTGGAATTTTTCATGATTTTTGAGTAATCGTTAAATTGTTTATCGGTAAATTGTAAAATAGTAAAATATAAAATAATTACCAAATAAAGACATATGGACTTGAAATTATCAAATACTTATATGGACACTAACTAAAATTGGTAAAAGTTTGGGAAGATTTTATTGACGTTTAAGGACCTTAATAAATTTTACCCGATTATTAATAATCAGTAAGTTAGAAAACAGTAAAATATAAAATAACTAATAAATGACGTCTTTTGGACTTGAAAATTTTATAAGAAACTTATATAAACAGTAGATACATGTTAAAAAATTTATATGGATTTTCGTGACTATATATGGACTTAAATAAATTCCATTTTTTTATCGGTAAAATAATGAAATTTATTATTAAAAATACCCCAAGTGATTTGTAATGGTTATTTAAAATTTTATGTCCCTTATAATCATTTCTGATACATCATATAATTTTTATATTATTTTATTCGGACTTAAATAATTTTAAACCTATTTTATTTTATTTACCGATAAAATACACATACAAAATAATAAAATATCACACATGACTTTTATAAGTTTAAATGGGCTAATAAAAGTCTTATATCACTTCTAAAACTTTGATTTAATTAAAAATACCTAAATTGTCGAAAATAATCATAAAATCGTTATAAATTGGCATAACCAATTATAATCTAATGGGATAACCTTAAATTCATTTTAAAGAATGTATCATAATGACTTGATTAATTTGGTCCTTGTTGGAGAATTTTTATGTATTTTGTAAACTAGTTACCGATTTTATTACCCGCAAAACTATCTCGTATTTAAGAAAATAGTGTTTTATGAAATCTTTTGTGATAATAATTTTATAGACTTATGAACTAAATTCTAGTTGTTTTAAATGAATTTCAAAACTCTTTTAAGTTGTATTTACTTCAACAAGGATTGAAACGAAACATTTTAGTGGTTTACTTGAAAAATCATATTGAACTTAATCCCTTTTTGTTACGATGCATTTTCATACATGCTAGTGATGCCTCAATATAGTAAAAAGGTTATGTTTGATGTATTATTATGCTAAGCATGTTTTGCCCATGTGGAAAAGATTATGATTTGGTTTTGCTATGTTGTAAATAAAGTATATTTTGTTATGTTGCAAATAAAAGATGTTTATGATATGGAAAATTTTAATATTTTTGACTTTTCAAATGCTATTGAAATTACAAGATATATATTATATACAAAAATGTTTTAGCGTAAATGGCGGGTACATGTGCCACAACAAATGTTGTGTGCATGATTTAATGGCTCACCAACGCTGAGCGCGTATTGTTCACAATACCATTGTGTTACACTTGCTAGACATGTCGTGGACGGTAGACCGACTACCAAACGAGTCACGGTATGACTCACAGAGTACTCATGCAAACTTATGATATGAGTTTGAAATTGATTTCGATCTATTGAGATCTTATGATTTATGATGAAAAATGAGAATTTGAAATGACTATCGATACATTGAACTAGGTTTTAAAGATGATATGATTTATCAAATGAAAAAGCATATTTAAAAATGAATTTACTCAAATCAAAAAGGTTTTAATAACTTGTTTGACGGACACTAGTGTGTTTATACTCGGCCTTTTTTCTGATACTATGCTTTGTATGTTTTTCCAATGGTTTTGTTTTTAGAGTAAATCCTTATGGCAGCTCGACGGAGAATGGATATGCGAGCGAAACATGAACCTGAGTTGGAGTATGACTCCCCTTTGTTTAGATCTCTTTATTGTATTTGAGAGACTATTAGTTTAATTTTTTAGGTTTTGACTATTTTAAGGATATAATTTGAACTTTTGACTTATTTCGATTTGGTTGTAATTTTCGTTTATATTAGACAGTTAAGACTTCTGTTATATTGCTTAGGTTTTGGTTCAAGTATTCTACTTGGACATTGGTTTACCCTTTAAGTAACCCCTTAATTGTGTTGGAAAAATTAAGTTTCCGCTTGATTAACACTAAATTCCAGTAACTGTTGGCCTTCATAATTCGAGGCGGTTACAGTTGGTATAAGGCTTTGGAAGCTTGTCTAAAATATTTGGAAAATTAGATCACTAGTTTAACTTAGAGAAGTTGAAGTTTGGAGTAACTAATGAAAGTAATTAGGAAATAAACTTAAATTTAAGGATTATTGGTAAAGAAAGAATTTAAGTTGTTAGTCTAACTTAAATCATATTATTGACTAAGTACCATTAGTAAATTAGAAGTCTTAAAGGTTCCTAGTAAGCAAGTAATGATCTAATTATGTGGCTAAGTTGCCTAAGCATGATGGTAAATTAAGTTGAGGGTA
>NC_080052.1:6778798-6868798 GCF_026212465.1 Amaranthus tricolor | reverse complement strand
TAACGATTGATCGTGACGGCAAGAAGATTCAATTCGACGATGTCGCGTTAGAATTTGTTTTCTGATGATGCCAATGTCTTGTTGCTTATCATAGTTTCTTGTCGAATATAGTTTTAGTAGCTAGAATAGTATGTCCTAAGATTGCAAAGCATTTCACCTTGTTGCTAGCCCTTTTTCTAACAGCTTTTATATGTCGATCCATGAGTATGATTATAGTTAGTGCACGAAAGCAAGGTTATATAGTTGTGTAGTATCGATAGTGTTCGGTTGTAAGTGAGTTGAACTTTGAGAATGTCTGTGACATTGTAGGAGAGTTAGTGAAGACAAAGTACTTGAAGCCATTATGATAGAAAAGCCTAAGATAAGAGCATATGATATTTTTCAAAGCCTAGTGATTGAGTTGCATACGGTGCTCATATGTTGGTGTAAACGATGAACTTTTTAATGTTGTGGGACCATGTCATATATTATAGTTTGTTTGGATATTGGAGCTTATAAATTTATTAGAGTTATTGGAAAATCGTGTGATTATCATTTAGAATGAATAAAGTTTCTTTTGCTGGTTAGAAGAGCAAATATGACATAAAGATGGGATGTCACTCGTTAACTTGACGTTTTGTTAAGTATAAATTGATTATATTAGTTGCAACCGCATATGTATGGATCTCAACGTAAGTTACTTTAGAGGAGCTAGAGTTGTAAATTTTGGTTAACGAAAAGTTAAGGATATACATTACAAATATGAAAGTTTATGTTCAAAACCTTGGGTTAAGATAGTTCGAGGAATGAAGTATGTTGGATTGTCGTATAATGGATTAAAGTAGAACTAGTCCCGAGGCTTGGCGTTTTATTGTTCATCATTGAGGAATATGTTTACTTTAGGTAAGTTGGGATTAGAAGTGCCTTATGAAAGTTTGGATGCAATGAAGTTTGGAATTTAACAACTATTATTTGTTTACGGCAAATCATGTTGAGAAACTAAATTGGGACTAAGTCATCATGAAAGCGAGACCGTTGTTGGAGGAAAAACTTGCATATGTCTTAGAGAATTAATGGACTTAAGAGGTATTTTTAGTGCTTTGAGATGCTATTGTGTGAGGTAGATAGGTAGGAGGGTTTTTCATCTAAAATCTAAGGTATATTCGTTATCTTGGGATTGTCTTACTAAATGTTTGTGTTGGAGTCAGAAATATGAAATAGGAATTTTGAAATTAGTTATATATTGTGGTGCAGATAAGTAACAAATTTATGATTTAAGGAGTAAGATGGTTATCATTGGATATGGATAAATTAGATTTGCGGTGCATGATGTTCTTATTAAGAGTTGTGTACATTGGTTGACTATGGTGGCATAGAAATTTTATGTATAGTAAGTAGTAGCTTATCGACCTGCGTTACCAGCGTCTTTTAAGCGATTGCATGTCATGTTCCACGCATCTCAGCTGAGACAACAGATCAGACTCAATTCACACATTCTCCAGCCCGAGCAGCTACCTCTTCATTAACTCCTAGCAGTAAGAGGAGACCCCGTTCATATTCTAGATAGGAAGACGCGCGATACACGTCGGGGTAGTGTAGCGCTTATGAAGGTGTTATGGTCTAATCACGTCATCAAAGAAGCCACGTAGGAGGCAGAAGATGCCATGAGAAGCGATTATCCCTATTTGTTTACTCAGTCATGTATTTTTGTGTTTAACGTTTTATAATTGTTGCATCTCCTTAGGCTTAGAAGGTTAAGTTCGAAGACGAACTTTATTCTTAGTTGGGTAAAATCGTAAGATTTCGGAATAGTACTACATCTTAACAATTCTTGGCCTTAAAGTTTGGTTGGTTCTCTTAGTTAGTCGTGTAATATGGATTCTTACAGTGCATAGAGTATGAGTAATTGGATAACATAGCTTTATGATATGTATGTTAGCTGGATATTTGGGTATGTGCTTGATACTTAGTTTAACTTCGAGGACGAAATTCATTTCAAGTTGGGTAGAATGTAACATTTGAGAATTTAATTTGAGAATTTAAAATAAATAAATAAAATAATATTTGGGTGACATTTGTATGGAATTGAGAATAGATGATTAGGCTTCAAACCAATTAGGAAACCCTTCCATGAGTCAAGTAAATTTAAAATTATATATATATATATATATATATATATATATATATATATATATATATATATATATATATATATATATATATATATATATATATATATATATATATATATATATATATATATATATATATATATATATATATATATATATACAATTCTCCTTCTCTTTTTTTTTGATTAACCCAGTAATACCCGAACATTTCTCCTTCCCCTTTTTGTTCGATTAACTCAGCAAGGCAACCAAGAACCTTCATCAACTTCTTCCTTCTTCTGAAAATTTCGAATGCCTAATGGCAAGATTCATCCTCTTCCTCTTGACTCAAACTTGTTCTTTCCCTTTCCTTCTTCTCTAAGCAGCAGAATTGGTGCAACAGACCCAACATTCATTGAGGCCACGAACACCACTTCACACGGTGGTTCCGCAACCCTAACCGGCGTCCCCTCTCTTGATTCTAGCATTGGAGTCTCTGAAATCTGGCAAGGAAATAATCTTCATCTTCAATTCTTGTCTAATTCTTGAAATAAGAACATTACGCATTTCACAAATTCGTAATGATTTACTCAATGAAACCAAACAGCCATGGATTCCCTCTTTCGCTGATTTTGCAAGCAAGCATCAGTTTCTTTAAACCACAACAAGCCGCAACCTTTCTTGTTTTCTCACTCTTTTGGCGCCTGGTTTCATGAAGAAAAGGTAAATATTACCTTATTGATTAATTCCTTCAAATCGTACATTATCTTATATATGTATATTTACTCTTTCCTTATGTAAAATTAGCAAGTATTCTCATTCTTTTTCCTTATCATAGAACCGACAATCATGAAGAGCAACGTATCATTCTAAGACTTTTTATCATACTGGTTTTAATTATATATTGGCCAAAAACTGAGATTGGTATTGGGTATTGAAATATTAGAATGTGATTGGAAATTTTGGGATTCACTTGGAATATAATGGTAATGGTAAAGTATCTAGTAATTTCATGTTCTTGAATAAATTAGGAGTTTCTTGTGGATATGAATTAAGGATTAGAAAATATGTACTTTTACGATGATTAAAAAAATGTTAAAACATGAGTGATGGTTAATCTTTAGTTTTAGGGTAGATATTATAAGTTATATGTTAGAATAGTAGCGTCGAACGCTCTTAAGTGATGTTAGGTTTATTGTTTTGCTCTAGGAGACGATTTCGCTAAGGATCTCTTCTACTTGATAGCTGTGGTTGGACTTGACTCGTTAAAGCAACGTTATTGGTGAGTAGTAGCAGTCCCTTAACGGGTATGATCAGACTACGTTCTTGAAAATAAACTTTTTACTAAAGCTCTTTTGAGATTGGAAGTTGTTGAGACAAATGTTGTTGTGAATGCTTATGCTGATATTATGATATGGTCAATGGATCGGGCTTGCGAGCTGGTCATTGACGGAGTTGAGGAACATTTTTCCCTGCTCCCTGTTTGAAGCGAATTGTCATTGAGATATTGATTAGCTTCACCCGAGAGTGACATAGCTTTAGAGCTATGGATGTTCCTCTCAACTAGACTCCCTGTGCGCACATAGATCTAGGAAACTGATGTTGCTTTTAAACCCTTATTTGGAAACTATTGTGTTTGTTGTTTTGGATTGTTACTTCTCATTCAGTTTAATCTGACCCTCTATTGTTTCCATCTTTTAACTTGGTTACAGATCGAAATCTGTCGGGAATGATGGGTTAGCGGTGTTGAACAGCGTTCCAAGGATGTATATTGAGCTGAGCACGTGGGAATTTGTAGTTTTTATTAGGCTTTTGGATAAATGTATATTAGTCTTGGTTGTGATGGTTATATGGGATTCGAAGTGAATTGTATGATTACTTGTGTTTTAGTTAGATGTTTGGTTTGAGAATTAGCTGAGTTAGTTACGTTAAAGAGCTGGTGACCCCTTTGCTCAAGTTTTGAAAGTGTGATTTCAGTTTCTCGGGAAACGAACCCAGTGATGACCCTGTTTACTCAGTCAACGGTAAGTCGAGTTTTTACACTAGGTGTATCGCAGTTTATAACCCGACTTCTGATTTAGGCATGAGGTTTCCTTTACACCCTTTTATCAGGGAAAATTTGCAGTTTTTGAACATTACTGTCGGGGAATTTTACCCAAATGCTTGGGGTTGTATAAACGCCTTCATTTTGATTAGTAAAATCATGGGGTTGAGGCTTAGTCTTACAGGCTTTCGTCATTTCTTTCGAGCGAGACTATGTAATTCCAAAAATCATTGCAGGCGAATTGCCGGACAGCCAAAAAGGGTTTCCGGACAAAGTTTGCTTTTTTGTATCATAATCAGGGATGGAATTTCAAGACTAGTGTTGGACCTCTTGAGTTTTGATGATGACTACACTTTATTTAAGCAAATATGTTTTTAGAGATTGTGTGCAGATCGATATCCGGTCGTGATAATGATCGTTGATAGTACCTATGATTTAGCTTATGGAAACGTACATGTCAAAAGGTTTCAAAAGAGGTTAGGAGAAGCATATCGCATTGGATGTAAAATGGAGACAGCAGGTCTACTGTTCCTAAGTTGGATGTTCTAGCTAAACTGAAGTCTGGAGACATCGCACTGTTCTTAAGCTGAAGGTTGACTACGTTGACTGAAAATTCTGGTTATTATATTTTAATTAGTATTTTTAGTTAATGTATTTAATAAAATTAATTTGTTGCAGTAGTGATTTATTAAATTAATTGGCAAATCGTTTTTCTTAAATAAAATGAATTAACGTCCTTATTTTCTAAGATCCTTTATTTTAGGATCTATTTTTAGTAAATATTGGATTTACTAAAAATAGAATTAGTGGTTGTTGAATGGGTCTTAGCTATCATTCTTGACCGTCCTTATACCTACAAGTTAGCAAGTAACCATTCGTAATAAGCATAACCGTTTCTATTTATAGCAAACACGTTCTAGCAATTAGTACTGGAACAGGAACAGCTATTGAAGAAACTGCTGCTTGAAGGGAACAGAAGACAGCGGTTATTTCTGTCTGGTTTGACTTAATCAAATAACCGTATGGCTGCTTCATCCACATTACTCCCATGATCTTTTGATAATGGAATAATGGATTGGAATATTCCTTATTCTTAGGGATTTTAGCTCTATAAATAAGAGACTCGGTTATTCATAAAAACTTGCCTTAGTATGAGCCATTAAATCATACGTAATTTTGGGAGAATTTTTACAAGAAAATTTTGTTTTTAAAATGCCAATTAATTTATAATATTTTCTTGTGCAACTCATTGATTTTATTTTTAGAGAATTTTTATCCTTTGTAAGGGTTTTTGAGAGAATTTGTAATTAGACTCGGGTGAGTCTAAGGGGAAATTAGATAGCTTTTAATGAAGCTAGAGAAGAAATCAGCTTTGAGTAAAGCTAAGGAGAAAGCTTCTAGTGAAGCTAGTGGTGAGAATTAGCTTTTAGTGAAGCTAAGTTTGTTGCTTTGAGTGAAGCAATTTAAGAGAGAAGAGTTGGCCTAGTTGATGCGCTTCGAGTGAAGTAAGATGTTTAATGTAATTGTAACGAGTTGCCTTAAACATAGTGGAGAATTTAGAAATCCCGAGGGGTCGTGGTTTTTCCTTCTATTTAGGCCTAGAAGGTTTCCACGTAAAAAACGTTTGTCTCTTTTAATTATTTCGCTCTAAGTTTAAGCTTTATTTATTTTATTCAATTCCGCAAAAACAGGGCAAAAACGCTTAAACTAGTAACAACAACAATTCACCCCCCTCTTGTTCCCGTTCCCGTTCCTAATTGAGTCTACAATTGGTATCAGAGCCCTGTTCCCAGAAGATCAGGAAACCCTGAGGGCAGATCCTGGTGTTCCCGAAAATGTCAATTATGAACGAGCGAATGGAAGAAGGGTATTCTACTCAAAGACCACCCATGTTCGATTGAAAATTCTATACGTAATGGAAAAATATGATGGAGATCTTTATCAAAGCGGAAAATTATCAAGTTTGGAGAGTAATCGAAATTGGAGATTTTGAGGTAACCACTACTAACTCCAACAATGAAATTGTTCTCAAACCCGCAACAGGTATATATTTCTAACTCATTTTATTTTCATCCATCCAAATTTAGTAAAAATAAATTAATAGAGTTGCTAAAGGAGACACAAGTGAAACTTGAAAATTGTAATGTTAAGTGTCTCCAATTAGAAAAGGAGCTCAAGGTAAGCAAAGACCATGTCTCCTATATAAACACCTTTAGATATGATGTCCAAAACAGATTTTTCGGTTTGTTGGATCAAAACATAATTCTAAAGGAAAATATGGAGAGAATTAAAAAATAAAATGTTATTCTTAATATTGAGTTGTTGCAATACAAATTATTAGGCTTGAATAAAGAACTGAATGATGCATCTACTAAAGATTTGTGCAATGATTTTCAAAATTTAGAATTGAATCTAGAATCCAACCGTAACAATGATGATAAGCTTGAATTAAATTCAAGAGAAAAAGGGAAAATCAAAATTACTCCCAAATGGATTCAAGATGCCAAAAGTAAAAATTCAAAAGGCCTAAATTACTTTAAGAATAATAAAAAGAAGAAAGCTTACGTTGATCTTCCTAGTGACAGATTCTGTTCCTTCTGTGGAGGAACTGGTCATCTGAAGGACCAGTGCACCAAAAAGGAACAGTACACTGTCTCCAATAGAAACTACGTCGATAGCATTCAGAATAAAAAAAATGATTCTTGCAAAATCGACAAGGAACCCAAGAAAGTCTGGGTTCCTGTAACTAACCATTAATTTTTTTCAGGTCCAAGTGAGGGGGAACAGCTCATGGTATCTCGACAGTGAGTGTTCCAAGCACATGACGGGTGACAAATCTAAGTTTCTCTCACTTGAAGCCTATAATGGGGGAACAGTAACCTTCAGTGACAATATGAAGGGTGAGATAATAGCCAAAGGAAAGGTTGGAAGGTCCTGTTCCCATGCCATTGATAATGTATTTTTAGTCGAGAATTTGAAACATAACTTACTTAGCATTTCTCAATTTTGTGATAAAGGTAACTCTGTAAACTTTACTTCTGAAAAATGCATTATTTCTAGGAATGACACAGGAGACACCATTCTTGAGGGAATCAGAAAAGGGAACACCTATGTGGTAGACCTGGACACTGTTCCCAGAAACAGTCTAACGTGTCTAAGCGTTATAGAAGACGACCCACTTCTTTGGCATAAGCGTCTAGGTCATGCTAGTTATTCATTGATTAATTCATTAAGGTCAAAAGACCTAGTTAGAGGACTACCATCTCTAAAATTCCTTAAGGATGAAATTTGTGATCCTTGTGCCAAAGGAAAACAAGTGAGATCATCGTTTAAATCTAAGAATATTGTGACCACTAATAAACCACTTGAATTAATACATATGGATCTATGTGGACCTATGAGAATACAAAGCCGTAGTGGCAAAAGATATGTGTTTATTATTGTTGATGATTATAGTAGATTTACATGGACTTTATTTTTAGTTAGTAAAGATGAAGCTTTTAATGAGTTTGTTTCCTTCGCTAACAAAATACAAAAATCTACTAATAATCAAATTATTCACATAAGGTCAGATCATGGTAAAGAATTTGAAAATTCAAGTTTTATGAGTTATTGCAATGAACATGGAATAAGTCACAATTTTTCCGCACCAAGAACACCACAACAAAATGGTGTAGTAGAAAGGAAAAATAGAACTTTAGAGGAAATGGCTAGAACCATGTTAATTGCTAGTGGTTTACCTAGAAATTTTTGGGCCGAGGCTGTTAACACTGCATGTTATATTTTGAATCGAGTATTAATAAGACCAATTACTTCTAAGACACCTTATGAATTGCTTAAAGGTGTTAAACCAAATATTTCCTATTTTCGTGTGTTTGGATGCAAATGTTTTGTTCATGTGAATGGTAAAAGAAACATAGGTAAGTTTGATGAAAGAAGTGATGAAGCAGTATTCCTCGGTTACTCATCACATAGTAAGGCATACAGAGTTTATAACAAAAGAACAATGAGTGTGGAAGAATCCGTTCATATAATTTTCGATGAATCTAACTTTTCGACAAGTGAACAGGAAACAAGTAATATTAAAATAGGTCTTGCAAACTTGGAAGATGATGATGAAGGAATTAAAGTGCAAGATCAAGGAGCAGAACAGCCGGTTCCAGCAGAAGCAGAAAGTACTGATCAAGTTCAGGAACTGCCAGAACATCAGGAACAGCAGACTGTTCCCAATCCAGCTGTTCCCACAGATGAGCAGAACAATCCAGTAGCTGAACAGAATGTTAATCAAGCTGATGAACCAGAACATGCTACTGTTCCCACAAGAGATTTTGTGCCAAAACCTTGGAGATATCAAAAATACCATCCTCTTGATTTGATTATAAGTGATTTGAATAAAGGAACACAAACTAGATCTCAAATGAGAAATTTTTGTGCATACTTTGCGTTCCTATCATCACTTGAACCTAAAAGTCACGAGGAAGCTTTAAAGGATTCCGATTGGATAGTTGCCATGCAAGATGAATTGAACGAGTTTGAGAGAAATAAAGTGTGGCACTTGGAACCCAAACCGAAACACAAGAAGGTAATTGGTTTGAAATGGGTATTTCGGAACAAGCTAGATGAACATAGAACAATTGTTAGAAACAAAGCAAGACTCGTGGTTAAAGGATATAATCAACAAGAAGGTATTGATTACACGGAGACTTTTGCTCCAGTAGCAAGGTTAGAGGCTATCAGAATCTTAATTTCTTTTGCTGCATTCATGAACTTTAAATTATATCAAATGGATGTGAAATGTGCTTTTTTAAATGGCTATCTTGATGAAGAAGTTTTTGTGGAACAACCCCCAGGTTTTGAGAATATCTCTTGTCCTGATCATGTCTACAAGCTTGATAAAGCCCTATATGGCTTGAAGCAAGCTCCTAGGCAATGGTACGAAAGACTTTCAAAGTTTTTGATTCAAAATAACTTTATAAGAGGAAAAATTGACAAAACCTTGTTCTTTAAGAATAAAGGTTCTAATATTTTGGTTGTTCAAATTTATGTTGATGATATTATTTTTGGAGCTACTAATGATTTATTGTGTAAAGAATTTGCTAACCTTATGAGTACAGAATTTGAAATGAGCATGATGGGAGAACTAAATTTCTTTCTTGGTTTGCAAATTAAACAAACTGAAAATGGTATTTTTATTCATCAACAAAAATACATCAAAGAGCTTCTTAAGAAATATGGACTAAACAGTGCTAAAACCAACCTTACACCTATGGCTACCAATGTTAGACTAGATGAAGACCTAAATGGGACTAACGTAGATCAAACTGTGTATAGAGGCATGATAGGTTCTTTGTTATATCTAACTGCTAGTAGACCCGATATTTCTTTTAGTGTTGGTTTATGTGCTAGATTTCAGTCCAACCCCAAAGAATCACATCTCACAGCAGTAAAACGGATTTTGAGATACTTGAAGGGAACAGACGACTTGTCCTTATTTTACCCTAAAAGTGATGTTTATGATTTGAAAGGTTTTAGTGATGCAGATTATGCAGGTGATCTTGTAAATAGAAAAAGTACATCAGGTATGGTACAATTTCTAGGCTCATGTTTAGTTTCATGGAGTTCCAAGAAACAAAACACTGTTGCACTATCCACTGCCAAAGCTGAATATGTAGCAGCAGCAGCTTGCTGTTCCCAAATGCTTTGGATAAAACAACAGCTAAGAGATTTTGGTATTAAGTTTGAATGTGTTCCTATTTATTGTGATAATACCAGTGCCATATGCATTTCAAAAGATCCAGTGCATCATTCTAGAGTAAAACATATTCACATTAGGCATCATTTTCTTAAGGACAACGTCGAAAATAAAAATATTATCGTCAAGCATGTTAATACAAACGAGCAAATAGCTGATATCATGACAAAGCCGCTTCCAAGGGAACAACATGAAAAGATGAGATTAGAACTGGGCATGATTAAGTTGAATTGAAGTAAGTGATAAATGTGATCCTTAAAGACAAAATGGAAATTTGAAAAGACGATCAACCACAAAAATCTTGATTGAAAAATCAATTATTGAAAGAATCAGGTACGCACTATTTAAAAGTATATACTGTGAGTGCTCTTATGATTGCATGTTTGATTTGATCAGATTGTAGTAGCATAAAATTTTCATTTATCTTTTATTTTCATAAAAAATTTTTCTTCATAATATTAAATATATATATTTATCCAGCATTTTTTTAAGAAGTGGGAGTTAAATCATCATAGTTCTTCACTAAATTCGTCTGTTTCCATTTCACATTTTGTATTCATATGCACGAATTAAATAAGGAACTTGAATTACCTAAACACACGTCCCCTCACATGCATTTTATACTCTCTCTCATGTCAAATCCTTCACTTCATCATCAATTGCATTTAACCCCCAAAACCGTCTTCAACCTAGTTTTTCTTTCTCTTGAACTTTCAAACCACCATGAAAACCAAGAATCAAACCCCAAAAATGAAACAACCCACACCTCTTCAAGTCATCTATCCAACATCACTCACTCCTAAAACTGAGTCTTTATCAAGAAAGCAGCAGGACACACCTAATCCTTCTGAAGTGCATGAAAGTTCGAAGCGCAAAGGAGATGCTACAGTGAGGAAATCATCCTCAAAGAGGGCAAAGGTTAATGTTAAGGTATCTGCTGAAGAGATATCAAAAGAAATGATTGTTGGCTTCGGATTGGACAAACAATGGTATGAATCAAATTTTTTTCCTCAATTTCACGCCATATTGCAATATCAAGCTTGGGAATCTTTAATGGGAAACTATTGCTGTAACCCAATGTATCCCAACTTAATGCGTGAGTTTGCTTTAAATTTTTCTTTTGACCATGGAGTCTGCACTAGTGAAGTAAAGGGGATCAAAATTGAATTTAATAACCTGATTTTAGGAGGATGGTTGGGTGTTCCCTCGACTGGTTTTGATAGATATGTTGTTGGGTCAAAAATTGATTTTTCTGGTATAAATGAGAAGTCAGTTTGGAAGTTTTTAGGGTTGAATGAAAAAAGAGGAAAAGTTAGTCATAATGTGTTATCACCTATGCACAAACTGTTGTACAACATAGCAAGAAGATTTATTTTGCCTCGCACATCCAAAAGAAGTGAGGTTAGTTTGAGGGATGCTACGTTGATCTACTGTCTGGCGAACCACATCAAGATTAATTTTCCTTCTTTAATGATTTGTCATTTAAATGATTGTATTTTTAAAAGGAATGTGATTGGATATGGAGGTTTGCTGACTTGGATTTTTAGGAAGATAGGTGTTCCACTTGAAGGACAAAACTTTCCCATGGGTCCGAACAATAAGATAGGTGCCAAGTGCTTAAATAACTTACACCTTAAATTAAATGAGAATGGGACCCTTAAGAACGTTGACTACGTTGACTGAAAATTCTGGTTATTATATTTTAATTAGTATTTTTAGTTAATGTATTTAATAAAATTAATTTGTTGCAGTAGTGATTTATTAAATTAATTGGCAAATCGTTTTTCTTAAATAAAATGAATTAACGTCCTTATTTTCTAAGATCCTTTATTTTAGGATCTATTTTTAGTAAATATTGGATTTACTAAAAATAGAATTAGTGGTTGTTGAATGGGTCTTAGCTATCATTCTTGACCGTCCTTATACCTACAAGTTAGCAAGTAACCATTCGTAATAAGCATAACCGTTTCTATTTATAGCAAACACGTTCTAGCAATTAGTACTGGAACAGGAACAGCTATTGAAGAAACTGCTGCTTGAAGGGAACAGAAGACAGCGATTATTTCTGTCTGGTTTGACTTAATCAAATAACCGTATGGCTGCTTTATCCACATTACTCCCATGATCTTTTGATAATGGAATAATGGATTGGAATATTCCTTATTCTTAGGGATTTTAGCTCTATAAATAAGAGACTCGGTTATTCATAAAAACTTGCCTTAGTATGAGCCATTAAATCATACGTAATTTTGGGAGAATTTTTACAAGAAAATTTTGTTTTTAAAATGCCAATTAATTTATAATATTTTCTTGTGCAACTCATTGATTTTATTTTTAGAGAATTTTTATCCTTTGTAAGGGTTTTTGAGAGAATTTGTAATTAGACTCGGGTGAGTCTAAGGGGAAATTAGATAGCTTTTAATGAAGCTAGAGAAGAAATCAGCTTTGAGTAAAGCTAAGGAGAAAGCTTCTAGTGAAGCTAGTGGTGAGAATTAGCTTTTAGTGAAGCTAAGTTTGTTGCTTTGAGTGAAGCAATTTAAGAGAGAAGAGTTGGCCTAGTTGATGCGCTTCGAGTGAAGTAAGATGTTTAATGTAATTGTAACGAGTTGCCTTAAACATAGTGGAGAATTTAGAAATCCCGAGGGGTCGTGGTTTTTCCTTCTATTTAGGCCTAGAAGGTTTCCACGTAAAAAACGTTTGTCTCTTTTAATTATTTCGCTCTAAGTTTAAGCTTTATTTATTTTATTCAATTCCGCAAAAACAGGGCAAAAACGCTTAAACTAGTAACAACAACAATTCACCCCCCCTCTTGTTGCTGTTCCCGTTCCTAATTGAGTCTACAACTAGTTACGATATTGATCCAAAGTTAGAGAAATTCAATAATTTGGTTCCCATTTGTAACTGTGAAGAAGCAATAATTGTTGAATATGCTAAGATGACCATCAAACTGGTTCGGAAAAAGGTGTATATACAGAGAAACTGGATCCCCCACAAAGGGGACTTTAAAAACGAATTTCTTCTATCTCCTTACGACATTAGCTTGAAGGTTGACAAGAGTAAGTGTCACGAGTTACCTTGCCTTTTTAGGGCACGATTCATCATCTACTTCATCTTTTTTTTCAGGAATTGCAAGAAGCGAGTTGCATAATTGTTACAAAGAATTAATGGCTAAGTTCAATGCGATAAGAGCCATGGCCGAAGCATTACGAGCGGCCAATCTACCACCACCTATTCCGAAGCCACCCAAGGTGATTATTCTAAGTGTTGCTTTAAATTGAATTTTACCTAATGTCAAAAATTAATTCTTGTCTTCTCAGGTTTCCACTACTGTAACGGAGGGTATAGAAGACGTGTCGAGTCATTAAGAGGCTCACGTGTTGTTGGAGAAAAGGATGGAAATTCCTCCACCTGAAGACTTATCAAGTTAGGTGGGTCCTGCCAAGAAGAAGAGGACGAAGGCTAAGTCTAAAGCCGAATCCAAGTTTGCTGCACGAACACCAGACAGTCCAGTTGTTGTTGAGGAAGAGGTTGATGAAGAGGTGTTTTCCGAGTTTATGGAGACAATTTTTGAGGTCGACCCTATACAATAGAGGATGCCAGGGATCAAGATTCGGGAGCTTGAGATTGTTACTCCAGCGCCGTCTGTCGTTGTGCCCTCTTTCTCTGATAAGAAAGGGAAGAGGGTTCTAGAAGAGGAAAGCGAGGTTTACACCACGAACATCAGGGCTCACAAGCCCGATGTTCCTTTTGTAAACTTGAATCAAGCTGACATGGTCGCCCATTTTAACAAAGCTGCTTGATTGCCTACTGAGCAAAAGTGATGTGGATTACTTATATTCTTTGGATCCAACCGAAATGGCACAAAAGGCACAAATCTCTATGGCTGAGGTAATCTCATATTTCATTAACTTTTAACTTGGGTCGAATGGACTTATAATTGTTGATCAATTTAGGGTTGCTGAGGATGATTTTCGAAACTGCAAAAGTGCAGCAAAACGAAGCTGATCAGGAGATGATTGGATCTTTGACTTCTCGGATTGATGAACAAAATAATAAGGCTGTATAGATGCCTCGGGAGGCAGTAGAGCAAGACGAGACTGTGACTAAGCTGAAGGCCAAACTAGGTAAGTGCAAGAGGCTGACTGAGCGCTTGGAGTTAGCCCAGAGATGGAGGTCAAGGTAGAAGGAGGTTTTACAGGAGGCAGGAGAGAAGCTAGAAAATTTTGTTGGCATAGCGATTAATGTGACTTGCGATGTGGCCGTTCTTATGGATGAGCAAGATAGGTTAAGTCTCAAGAGTGAGAGTTTGTGTCGCTTCCTTCAAGAGGAGAAGAAGAAAATGGAGCTCATCCTCGATGCAGCCAGAGTATATAAGTCGAAATATGAAAGGCGGGGTCAAATTGCGAAGCATTAGTTAGTTTCTAATGATTGTGGAGATTTCATGGCCAAATTTTCTGGAGAAATGATAAATAACGACATTCTTCTAGAGGTTGAGGCGCACAGATTAGCTACTGTAGAATTGGGTTATGACATAGAGAAATTGGCGTCTCTAGCAAAGTCGAACAGAAATGATGCCTTCAAGAACTTAATTGAAATTTTTTCTAGCGACTCCAAAACATTAAATGATGCAGCTTGGGTTGTAGAAAAACAGGAGCAATGGGCCTAGAAAGTCAGTCCCGAGTTGGAGGCATGAGTGACGAAGATGGATCTGGAATCTTTGTCCTTAGATGCCCTAACCGTGCCTAAAGTCTCCGAGAGATCAACATTTTCGGCACTGGAACACAGTTGTATAAATCTCTCGGGCAATCTTATGACTGAAAAAGAAACTTTTCTAGAGCTTGCCTTGGAGTTAGAAGCTAAGGAGCCTCTAACTGTGGATATTGAAGAGTTGTTGCGCTTTAAACCCCCTCCATCTCCACGAAAGAAATCTCCGAACCCTGAGTCCTGTGCAAATGAAGCAGCTTAACTTTCATCCTCTCTAACTATTCATGGGCCTCAGTGCGTTGTATTAAACAATTTGTCATGCTAGTTTTTGTATTAAACATTTATCTTGAAGTGAGATGTTTCATACATATTGTTGACTTTGACCGTTTTGTATATATGAATGTTGATGTATTCCGTTTATGATGCTAACTGATTTTTATTCTGTTAATGCTGGAATTTGACTTTAAAATTAAATGAAAGACTCGGATCATCATTGAAACGACAGGCTCTAGGGAACTTTGGTTCTCTTTGAGCTTTCAAAAGGAGTAGAGTCCGACTTTCAAGCTAGGTGAAAGTCTCGAACCATAAAAAATAACTTAGGCTCTAAAGAACTTTGATTCTCTTTGAGCCTTCAAGGGGGGTCCGACTTTCAAACTAGGTGAATGTCTCGGACCATCAAATCTCTTAACAAGACCTTGCAATATTAGATATAGCTAGATAAATATCATATTATATGCTTTAAGTGACTAAACTGTAGAGTTTGACAAATAATCGAATGACAGAAAAATTAAACAAATACTTAATAAAGAACATAGGTTTGTCCTACTAGCTATTGGCCCCTTGCAAGGGGTTGTTCAGACATAGAATTTTTTAAGATGGTCTCTATTCTGGGGTCTCTTTAGAGTCTTGCCCTCAGAATCCTCCAACTCATAAGATCCATGTTTGATGATTCGGGTGATTTTGAACGGACTATCCCAGTTGGCCCCCAGTTTTCCTTTTCTTGTGATCTTGCCGGTTGCCTCTACTTTTCTGAGGACATAATTATGGAGTTGTAGTTGCTTAGGCTTAACCAATATGTTGAACTGGCGGGTCATTTTTTGCTTCTAAGCTAATGACCTTAACATGGCCTTTCCTCTTGTCTTAGGAAGAAAATGAAGATTGACTCTTTTTGCATCATCGTTTTCACTGTGTGAATAGTAAGCGATCCTTGTAGAAGGGATACTTAGTTCAACAGGTAGAACTGCTTCAGATCCGTACACTAGAGAGAAAGGTATGTGTCATGTTATGTCCTTCACAGTAGTTCTCATTGTGCCCAATAAATTTAAAGTAATTCCTCATCCCAAGTTCCTTTAGCTCCTTTAATTTTCCTTTTAATGCCTAGAAGGATGATTTTTTTTTTTTGCAGACTTAACTTAGCCTTTTGTTTGTGGCCTTGACACAGAACTGAATCTTATTTGAATTTTGAATGTGTCACAATATTCAATCGTGTTTTTACTTATGAATTGTCGGCCATCATCATTTATGATGACTCTCGGAATGCCATATCTAGTGATGATATTGCGCCAAATAAAATGACATACCTGCTTATTGGGTAACTACTCAGAGGTTCAGCTTCAACATACTTTGAGAAGTAATCTACTGCCACAATAATGAACTTCCTTTGACCTTTAGCAGGGGGAAAAGGTCCCAGTAGATCTAGACCCCCACTTATCAAAGGGGAGCACAACTTGGATTGTGGAAAGGTAGTTCAAAGGTTTCCTTGGGATTTCAGCAAAGAACTGGCACTTCTAGCAGGATTGCACCAAGGATTCAGGATCCTCCTTTAGGGTTGGCTAATAGTATCCGCTTCTTATGGCCTTGTTGATGATAGTTCTAACACCTTGATGAATGCCACATCCCCCTTTATTGATCTCTCTAAGTATATAATAGCGATCTTCAGGAGTTACACATTTTAGGAGAGGGTAAGGGAATGACTTTTTGTATAGAGCACCTACATGGAATTCAAACCATTTGACTTTTTGTATAGAGCTGGATCATCAGGTAATGTACCTTGTTGGAAAAACTAAATGAAGGGATCCATCCAAGTGTCTAATCTATCTATATTGGCGATTGATTGATTGATACTGGGAGTAAGCAGGACTTCCTACGTGATGTTGCGAGCTTTAGGCCCATCAGCTGAACAGGTCAATTTGGCTAGCGAGTCAGCCTGTCGAACCTGGTAATGTGAGACAAGTTGAACTTGTCTAGTTGTTTTACCATGGTTTGCACCCTTTGTAAGTACATCCTCATGTTGTCATCTTTGGCTTCAAACTCACCATTAACCTAGCCCACGATCAACTGCGAGTCTGAGAATGCTAAGACTATTCGAGCCCTAAAGTTGTAACAAATGTTGATGCCTCATATTCTGCCTCATTATTTGAAGCCGCAAACTCAAAACATACTGCATGTTCCATCTTTACTTTAATAGACGAAATCATGATGATGCCTGCTCCACTAGAGGATCTGGTGGATGAGCCATCTACATAAAGCCTCCACTCTTGGTTAGGGTCATCTAGGATGGTTCCCATTGTTTCAGCAATAAAATCAGCAAGTGTTTGAGCTTTGATGGTCGTACATGGTTCAATTTCAATACCGTAATCTGCCCACTGGTTAGAGCAATTGGAAACCCTAGAGGATTGATTCTTCCCTTCTAAGATCTTTTTAAGGGCTGGCTTGTTCTGACTCGAATTTGATGAGACTGGAAATATGGTTTTAGTTTTCGGCAAGCCATGACCACGGCATAGATAACTTTCTTAATTTCACTATATTTGGCTTCGGATCACCGATATGCATGACTGATGTAGTATATAGGGAATTTTTTTCCTTCTCTCTCAGCAAAAAGTACGACACTTAAGGAATATTCAGAGATGCCCACTTAAGGAATATTTGGGTTTGCTTCGATGCCTCTTTCATCAAAGATGAAGCCTAAGCATTTTCCACCAGTTACCCCAAAGAGGCATTTTTCCGGGTTGAGGCGCATGATATTAGCCCTAAGGGTGGAGAATGTTGCTTGCAGGTCTATAGCATAATCTTTTGATTCTTTGCTCTTTATAGCATAATCTTTTGATTCTTTGCTCTTTGCGATCATATCATCGACATAGACCTTTATGTTTCTTCCAATCTGAGCATTGAATACTTTGTTCACCATTCTCAAGTATGTTACTCCAGCGTTTTTGAGTCCAAAAGGCATGACTTTATAACAATAAACTCCAGAATTTGTGATGAAGGTTGTGTGTGATTGATCCTCTTCTACTAGGGATCTGGTGTTAACCAGCGTTTGCATCCATGAAACTGAGTAATGCATGTCCGGCTGTAAAGTCGACCAGGCGATCTATTATTGGGAGTGCATAATCATCCTTGGGACATGCTATATTCAAGTCTGTGAAATCGACATACATTCTCCATTTGTTATTGGACTTCTTCACTAGGACAACGTTCGAAAGCCAGTCAGAGTATTGATATTCCCGAATAAAATTGGCTTTCAGAAGCTTTTGAACTTTAGCTTTTATTGCTTCCACTCTTTCCTTCCCTGATGTGTCAGCTTTTGCTTGATGGGTTTGTGTCCAGGTTGGATGTTAAGCTTGTGGCACATGACTTCTTTTAGGATAACATGCATTTCTAAGACATTGAAAGCAAAGATGTCTCAGAACTCGGATATGACATTGAGCATCTCTCGCTTTGTTTCTTCATTCAGGTTGGTACCCACTTTGATCAATTCTCCTTTGCCCCAAAGGTATATTTCCTCATACTTTTCAGCGGGTTTCCGGCCTTTGTGGTGGAGTTTGGATATTTAAAACAGAAGCTTCTTCGAGTTTTCTTTTTTGTCCGCATTCTTGAACTGCATCACTATTTTTCAGAGTATTGATGAGGCATTCTCGGGCTGATTTTTTATCACCTCTCAATATTCCTACTTTGGCATCATCTCATTCATATTGCAAGAGCAATTGATGAGTAGATGTGACGATTTTGATCTTGGTGATTAATAGAAATCGCATGATGGCATTGATGAGTAGGCATTCTCGCCGACTCTTACTGGAAGGACAATCGTTGCGAGTGGAATGACTCTTCCACCTCCAAATCCTATTAGAGGTCGGTTAATGGGTTGAAGGTGCTTCTCTTCATATTTCATCTGACGGACGCAATCCATGGTGATTAAGTAGTTCGTGCGTCCTATGTCTATCAGAACATGGCGGACTTTCATTTGGCCGATTTTAAGGGTAACTACCATAGGATCAGTGTGTGGTTGTGATGTGCTCATTTTAGAGCACATTTATATCCTCATTATAGTGTCGAGTCTCGCGATTTAAAATGATTTTTATACACTTTAAGCATGATTTTACCTTGTTCTTGTCTCTATGGTGTTTTGAGGTAATTTCAGGTATTTTCGGAGATTTCAAGGTATTTTACATTGCATACGATACTTATACACTTTGATCAAAGATTAGACGCGCGTATCAGAGCCATGGCATACTTCCTTACTAAAGGTCTCCGCAAAGTCTGGAAGCCATCTAAGGCTTCAAAGATGCATTTGGGCCAAGAAAAGAAGGGATTCGACCGAATCACATAACCATTCGGTCAAATGGAATATGATTCGGCCGAATGACATAAGGCTTCGAGCGAATGAACTATAAACTTCAAGAAAACAAGCTTAGACTGATTGGAAACCTTGACTGGAGCCCATTCGATCCAATGGGTGCCCATTCGGGCGAATGGTGATATAATTTGGGCGAATCAAGGTCCTAGACTGCGCATTTTTATTTCTTCGCAAGCTGTACTTCTTGGGTTATTTAGGACTTTTATTCCCCTTTATTCCTTGGCTATATATACCCACTATTTCTAAATGTACCCACTATGCCTACTTTGAGAGACAGCCTCTTAGAATATCAATCTTCATTGCTTTCTCTTTCATTTATGCCCTAGTTTAATTTAAGCTTTCATTTTTTGCTTTCATTTACTTTTATTCTTTGTATCTTTGGATTTCTCTTGTGTCTTTTAAGCTTTTCTTAAGTAGTTACTTCATTTATTGCTTTCATACTTGTTCTCTACTATTGCTTGTCTTCATTTATTACTTTCATCTGGTTTCTTGTTGGTTTATTTCTTGTTCTTGATGTTTTCAATCATGTTCTCATTACTTGCTTTGTTTTAGTTGTTTCCATCATGTGTGAGTAGTTCCTTTAGGAGTTGTGGTTTGGTGAAAACTTAGGTTTGGTTATTCATGTGTTAGGTTAGGGTTGAGGTTGTTGATTTATTGATTGATTGATATTCAATTTGAATCTTGTCCTGCCACTCTTCAAGAGACATAGGGCGATTATAGGTCGTCCGTGTGGCTGATAGGGTCACAAATTTCCCCTCGCTATCTAGAGTGTCTCGATCGATTATCGTTTGATCTCGCTTGACCTAGCTTTTCATGAGACCATAGAAACCGACCGAGGGTGAATCCTTACCATCCCCGTTTGTGTCTTTTTGTTTCTCGCTATCTTTATATTTGCTTGTTTATTGCTTTCATAGTTCAGTCTATATGCAACACCCCTGAATTTCCAACCCCTTAAACGAAACTAAAATCATGAAGGACGGGAGGAAATTCGGGTGTTACATATAAAGAAAAGGAAAAGAATTTAGATAAACATTATAGATTAATTTTAAAAAGCTGAGTGGAAATTTCGGCACCATCTCTACTAGAACTCGAACATGTGGTAGAGCAATTAGCACAATAAAAACATTAAACTAATCTAAGGCGTCATTGCCTTTAAAATCTCACAGGAATGATTCATCGTCGACTTCTCAAATCAACAAGCCAAGCATGGATCATGGTTCCAATGTCAACACTTGCATTTTAAAATTACTTAACTCTTTAAAACCATACGAAGTTATAAACTACGCAACGGAAATACAAATGTACAAAGGAGGAAACCAAGCCTCATAAAAAAACGTATACATCCAATGTTTACAAAAGATAAATAAGAACTACAAAATTAAAAGATAACGGTGTGACATAGGTAATGCTTCGCCCTCATCACTTTCCCCAATGCAATGCAATGCAAGAAAAGCTCCAATACCTGCTACGTCTATCTATGATCCTCCTGCTGCTCGACATCAGACCAAGGTCAATGTGTCATAGTAGGGCAATCATAGAAAGTCATCACACAATCAAACATAAACATAAACACGTACACGTCAGTGACTAGCATCAAATATAATAAGGCCAACTACTAGATAACATCATGTTATACAACAACATAAGATGATTTCATGAGACACAAGCACAAATAGTAACTGTTTATCGTCCACCTTTACTTCTTAATCTCATTACGTCTTTTCCAACCCGAACCATGTGTTCTTGGGTAGAATGCAGGTCCTCACACTCTTCTTCTCAAAACATAAACTCTTGTAATACACGCGTAGTATCAACTCAACCAAGGCATTAACAGACTACCTAACACATGACCATATAAAACTTGTCTATCTTAAAGTAAGTATGATCATAGTCTATCTTTGGGACTGGTAACTCCCTTGAGGTAACTTTCTATTAATGAGTAATATTCTATCAGTGGATGTTTTCTCCACTTCATGGCATAGTGACACGGCCAAGGGCGTTATCGGCCACCTAGCGCCCATGACAAAGTATGAGCTCATACTCCCTCCAGCTGACCCTCTCGGGACCTACCTTCGGGAAAAACTAACACACTAGGGTACTAGTCCAGTGAAGAGGCCACCATATTGGGGTTTGCAAGGCCTGCATGGAAACACCTCGGTCAAGGGGCGGTATCGGCCACCTGGCGCCCAATGACAAAAGTATGCTCATACCCGCTTACGGTGATCCTGTCGAATCTCACTTAGGGGACTATTAAATCAACCGGACATAATCCAGTTGAGTCACGCCAGGTAATCAAAATCTAATACTTTATCAAATGGGAATAACTCCCGCTTTCGACTATTATTGAGTGCCCTGGGATAGCAGAACGCCGAAACCCATTGAGCAACTCAAACAAAATATAAAAATTCACCTATAAAGAAGTCATTCTAACTCCAAGTAAGGCATATTCCGATTCTTAAATAAATAACGGGGTAGTCCTCGCCTTCTACTAACACTCTCATTCTCTAAACTATTCTAAGAACAAGAATTTCATAGTCGATAACTCTTCATGTAAAGTGTATTCACTAGTACCTCATAGTTTCGATACAATGCATATTATTACAATAAACAATAATGTCCTAAAGCAAATTGCATATAAGGGTTAATTTCTGCGTGTACGTACCTATAAGCGTCACTGCACGACCAAAAGTTACAAAAGTCACCCAACAAAGGTTCTACTTTCCTCTTATGAACTAGAAACCTTTACAAGTTAGGAATAGAACTAATAAATCCCCTTTAACTACTTTGTCATACCAACTAAATACCAAAGTAACTACTATCACCTATTCAACATGAGTTTTTCGATTACTCTAGCACATACACAAGTCATTCAATACAACTCAAAATCATTAACTCAACAAAACATAAGTCTTTTAATCAATTTAAAAGTAAAATTATATGTGAATTGTTCCTTTTCATCAACTAATTTTGAGTATATTGGTTCACGTTACTAAAAAAAATAACTAATCACAACTAAGACTTACAAAATTTAATATAACACTAATATAACGATAAGACAAATCTTAGAGTTATCGAATCACGATATCATTTGTTACATTCTCCAAGCTAGAGAGAACTATAATCAAAACAACATGACGAGTAACTATGACAACCCTCGATGATAAGTTGACATTATGCTCTTGGCTTTACTAAAATTATGCATGTATAACTTCAATGATGACCTACTAAAAGTACGTATAATTCACAATAATCAAGTCACAACAATAAGCAACTATTACTCCCAATTAACAACCAAAACCGTAACTATAGTCAACTACAATCCAAATCATTACTAATTATCACAACCATAATTGTTAGCTACATTTTATCTTTACTTTACCCCTATAAGTGGCTTGTTTAGCGTGAGGAAACTACATGTTATCACATTGGTTTATTGGATTTTACGCTTGTTTTGTTGCTTTGGTATTTTATTTCATTTTAGGATTTAATCATCAACACTGAGCACAAACTAGCCTCTTTAGTTGCATACATTGCTCACCTAAACACCGAGGCTCAAAGAAGTGAAACGTCATGAGCCAAGCCACAAGAACAAGCTAAAAATAAGCCAAAATAGATCCACTCAACCAGAATGGGCTCGTGCCAAGGTGGCTCGAGCAGCATTGCTCGAGTCAGAAGCTGTGTATTACATATCTGAAGCTCGCTCGACCTGTCGAGCAAAGTTGGCTCGGGTCGAGCGAAGTGCATTTAAACATCTAAAGCTTCTGATCATCAGCAGATTCAATCCAGGTGTACAGTACCTCCGCTCGACTGGTCGAGCAAGATGGCTCGGATCGAGCGGAGCTAAATTTCACATTTTGTCCAACTTTTGAAGTCTCTGATTTTTGGACCTGAAGGTGGCTCGACTAGTCGAGCGGGAGCCGCTCGAGTTGAGCGAAATGGGCAGCAGCAGCTTTTGCGATCTTTTTAAAGTATCATTCGAGATGCAATTACATTTGTTGCTTCTAATTGCTGTTACCAAAGACTGCCAGCCACCCTACCCTATCCACTAGGGGTGGCACCTCCCCCTCCTACAACCTAGGGGTGGTGGAACTTCCACCCCTACTTGTTTTTGAAGCCTATAAATAGAGAAGAGGAAGAGGGAGCTATCATCTCAGTTTTCACCTTTCATTTTGTGTAATTTCTATGTATTCTTCATAGCTTTGCTTTCATTTCAATTAAAAATTAGTGTTAGCATAATTTCCCTTTCAATTCAATTAAGTATTTTCATTTTTCAAATGCAATCTTAACTACATCCTTTATTGTAATATTGTGCAACTTGGAATTCTTCAACCATTGATGTATTATTATTGAAGCTTTTGGAAGGTATTTCTTTGAATCATCAAATCATCTTGTTCATCCTTGGATTGAACTTAAAAGAGTAACTTCTATCCTTACTTATATTGTTTTCAATTCATGTCATTTAGTTATCTTTGATTGTTTGCCTTTAGTTTCATATATTCATGCTTGTAGTTCTTCAACTTATATTGCACTCATCTCTTTAGGATACTCTAGTTTAATTTATTCATCTATGATTCTTGGCTTGTTTGCAATCTACAATTTCAATATGAGTATGAGTGAGTAGATTGTTTTGGCTTAGGCTAGGCATCATTACCATGTATGTAGTTTGAATAGCTTTCTTTACCTTTGGCTTGGTTGTGTTGTTTATGGTTTAAGATGGATTTTGCTATCATGTTGTAGTGTCGTTGAATTGAGGGCGACAGTCGATTTTTAACGAGAATCTATGCTTAAAAGTTAAGACATTTCCATGAGAATAAGTAGATGCTTTGATTGGAAATGTTGAATGTGCGCTTCATGTCTTAAATTATGCTGAGCTCCAAGATAATAGGTAGTTGAGTATGTTTAGAAAACTTTTGTTGCTCGAGAGAGAACATTAGTACTTATGATACGTTCTTCCCCATAACAAAATATCCATGACCTTATGCTAACGTTTAATAAACACTATTTTGGTGAGAAAGCCTAGTCTATGCCTCTTAGCTTATTGATCATTTTATCCTTGCTTTTAGTTCATTGTATCCTTATTTCTATCTCCAAACATCATATTATACATTTTCAAATACACTAATCGATCGAGAAACTATTAACTTAACCCCCACTTCTTGTGGATTCGACCTGTACTTGCCGACGTACTACGCTACGCCGTGCACTTGCGATATTACTATTGAAGGACGTAAAGTCTCGATCAATAATCAACCAAGTCTTAAAACAACTTATAAGGTTATTCAATTAATCACCACACCACCAAAGTAGCATACAACACACACACTTCTAGTAATCTCATTTCTTAATCAAACTCTAATATTTCATGTTCAAAGATAACACTATTTCTATTACCTATGATAAGATTAAACCAAACTAATACAGAATCAACACACAACCCGTAATTTTAAATCACACTTCAAACCCTAAATCATAAATATGTTCAATTCATCAATCAAACTCTTACCAACAAAAAGATTCAATGAAAATAACACAAATATCAACATCACACTCATAAACTTTATAAAACTTTTAATTGAAAACAAGAAGAATCAAATGGAAGAAGAGGAGATGACTTACAAAGTTAAAACTAGCACAAAGGGGAAAGAGGTAAGTGAAGGTTGTGGTAGTGGTGGCACGGGACCAAACCGGTTGGAGAGAGGACCCCAAAATCGGCCACCGTGGCTGGTGGCACGCGCAGCAAACGCAACACCCTTGGTTGCTGCTGCCGTGGCTATTTGGAGGGGAAAGAAGCAGTTGTGTCACGGGGAGGAGAGAGGGAAGACCGGTGGTGTTGTGGAAGATCGGTTGTTGCCGCGGCTGGGCTGGTGGTTGGTGGTTTTGTGGCTCAGTAGTGAGGGAGAGGGGAGAGAAGGGAAAAGAAAGTAGAAAGGAGGAGGAGGAGGCGTGATGTTTTTGAATGGAACAAGGAGTAATACTTACTTAAACCCTAACCTATCCTTTATATTTTATTTATTTACTTATTTATTTATTTACTTCCCTAGATTTATCTTCTTGCGAGGCCCAACTAAGAACTCACCTTTGTGTGCTCACACATTTTAACAAAATATTAATTTTGATTCGAACCTCTTTATTTTAGAAGTCGTAACTATATTTTTAATATAAATATATGTTAACATAAAAAATTTCGAATATGAAAGAAATTTATTAAAACTAATTAAAAAATAATTTAATATAATTATAAATCTCCAAAAGTTATTAAAATATTAAATAATGACGTCATAAAAATCTCGGGGTGTTATACTATACACCCTCTTATCCCTTTAATTTCCCTACATCAATTTCCTAGTCTTTCTAGTCTTGTCCTCGTGGTTCGAACCCCGACTTACCTCTACACTACTAGTAGTTGTATTAGGGTGCTCTATAAATATTGTTTGTTGAACTAGGTTCTTGGTATTACGACGTGCTAAAAATTGGCTATCAGGTTTGTACTTAACGTCCCCACAGACGGTGCCAAACTGTTTCTACTAAGAATCTGTCGAATTTGTTAAAGGGACTTTAAGTAGGAAGTACCTTTGATTTAAGGGAAGTAAGATGATTTGACCACCGTAAGTGGTGTACCTGCAAACACAAAGAAAGACTAAACCTAGGGCTGATGTCCCGAAACCTCTCCAATGCTTAAGTCAGACCGAAAAAGTGTATTGGAGGGAGTATAAAATAAAAGTGTATCAAGCCTTTAATATGTTATTATGCCCTACTTTAATGCAACTGCCTACTACTACTAATACGTTTCCAGTCTTTCCATCCTTTACACCTTTACAACACACTAACATTCTAATATTTGTATCCTTATTATTTTTAATAAAAGTATATAAAATTAAATAATGAAATTCGATAGTGTAATACTCGGCATCAAAACTATTTTTTTTAAAAAAAAAATTCGTTTTGAATAACTCTACGCCAAAGGAGCAAAGTTTGCCCACACTTTAACACATTAGGTCATAAACTGTTGCTCAAGAAGAACGAGAAATCAAAAGTCATTGTTGCCTTCTGCTACTCTCATCTTCTCTTTCAAATCCTCTATTTTTGAATCATCTTATCTGGATTAATCTGGCTTTCTCTCGAATCTTCTGTGGAATTTTATTCACTGTAAGTCTTCTTCGGTTCATTTCTTATTTTTTCCTTTTTGCTCGATCAAAATCCATTGTTTATACTTGATCGAATGTGCTGCTGTTGTTATTGATTGAACGCAACATTCAATCATTTTGAATTTTTTTGCGTGTTTGAATTTTTTTTTTGTTGCTAGTGTTTACTGTATTATTGTTAGTCTCGTGAGTCAGCAGTTTTTGTTATTGAGTTTTAATATTAATATCTTTTTGTGTTTATTGATAAGTTGCTGAAGTTAATGGATATATCTTTTTTGGGAGTTGAAAATTGGTATTAGTTTGTGGTAGGATTTGCTTAATTGGTGAGGATGAATACATAGTGATTTTGCTGATTAGACAGTGAATTTAATTCAAAATTTATCGTTGATCGTTGCTGATTTTGTGAATGTTGGTGCTAGTTCGCATTTTCTTTTGTTGGAATAAAAAGCATAAATAGGATTGGACTAATTTTACTGAAATCATTTAGGTTTGAGTTTGACGTAGGAATTTTTTTAATTAAAATGTTTTTAATACATGGAAGTTAGTGAAGAGATGACAACGCTGACAGCAAATGGCACTTCATGGCAACCTCAAGAGCAAGGTATTAAGGAGATTTGTGCTTTATTGGAGCAGCAAATATCACCCGTTTCGACTTCAGAAAAATCTCAGATCTGGCAGCAGCTGCAACACTATTCTCAGTACCCCGATTTCAATAATTACCTGGCTTTCATCTTTTCTCATGCCGAGGTATCTATCGAAACTCATCATCTTTATATACTTTTTTCTGCGTCCTTATCTTTCAAATGGATTTTTTTTGGGTTTTAGTAGTATGAACCATCAAGTATCAATTTTTTTTATCTTGTAAGCTTTATGATGTTTAGTTAAGGAGTTACTTAATGAGTTATTTCTGAATAGTGTATGCTGAGTTTAAGTTGAATTAGATGTTGCCAGATGAACATGAAACTCTCTATGCTCTAAAATTTATTTGATTTACTAGTTCTTTATGAAGACAATATGCAGTAATAGGATTGGACTAGTTCTTCTGAAATCATATAGGTTTGAGTTTGACGTAGGAATGCATTTTTAATTAAAAAGTTTTTAATACATGGAAGTTAGTGAAGAGATGACAACGCTGACAGCAAATGGCTCTTTTTGAAGACAATTTGCTGTAATTCGTCTCTAGCATTTATGTGAATTTTTTTGTCTTTGATGTAATATGTTCCGCTAAAATTTTCTTTGATGGATTCAACCTATTTTGGGCAGAGTTCTATAGCAGTAGGCTAGTCACCTTCTGTGTTAAAGCTTCTATTAATTCTAAATGCTAATCAATCAAAAGTTATATGTGATTGATTCATTTTGACATGTATTTTTTATAACTGCCATTGCATGACTTGTGTTTAACAGGAGTTGAATATTCTGACAGTAACAAGAAAAACATAAATTTTTTAAGCAGTTGCAGACTTCAAGCCTCAATTGGTCAACTCATAAAACTTACCTTTTGGTTATAGTTTGATGTTCCATTTGTTCAGAACCCCTTACCAAATGACTTTTCTATTTTGAGATACTGTGCAACCTACTTGAGAACCATTTTTAATTTTTGTTACTAGAACACAGACTGCGATACAAAGGCTGTTTCCTGTCATTTTCATGTTTATGGACGTAAATCTAGTACTAGTTCCATGTTTTTGTTGCTTTACTTTATACTTTTCTGGCACACATATATGCCCAACTATCCAAAATACTCCCGCTCTTCCACATTTGATCTATTTCCACTTTTTCACACTTTCACTGCCTCACATCGAATTTGAAGTATGCATTGCATGACTTTAGCTGGTTTTATTAGATACTGTAATTGGACAAAATTTTGATTTGAAAGATAGCAACACAACCTAATGTAGCTTTATTTTTTAAAGCCTATTAATGATCCTTTTGAAATGTGCTAATAAAGCTGCTATTGTCTTCTAGTTTTCTTTTTTGTTTGATTGTCAAGTAACACACTAGAAGATATTGCCCGGATCACCGTATTGTGACCGATTACAAAGGTTTTTGTGTTGACCAATCAAAATATAGGCCCAGAGTGCGAAACCATCTACACATTCACCGCAAAACCGTTACCTCATCCATGTCTGGATTTGCATTTTTGCATTATAATAAATAAATTGTTTTATGAGTCTCTTGTGGGGTGCATTACTCTGCTATTGCTATATCCTGCCTATGGATTTGCAAGCCTCGTTTTTCATCAAACTAACCCCTTAATACTACATCCTTTCTCCTTACAGGTTAAACCATTGGAAGTTCGACAAGCTGCAGGCTTACTTCTAAAGAATAATTTAAGAACTTCTTTTAAAAATATGGACCCCGCTAATCAGCAATATATAAAATTGCGGTTATTGCCTTGTTTAGGATCACCTGATAGGCACATTCGTTCGACGACTGGGACGATTATTAGTGCTATTGTGCAGTTAGTTGGGGTTATTGGTTGGACTGAGCTATTAACGGCTCTCTTAACTTGCTTAGACAGTACTGATCTCCATCAGGTTGAAGGAGCAATGGATGCTTTATCAAAGGTATGATTTAGCACTAGTTGAAATTTCAAAGCCAAAAAATACTTTTAAAGACACATAAAAGCATATTTTTGATGCCTTATCCTTTGTTTCAAGCTCTTTTAATTACAACTATGCTCTTTTTTTTTGATGTTGAATGTTCACTGATGGCTAATTAGCTACTTTTGTTCCTTTTAATTGAATTATCGTCGTTTTTCATTGATGAGGAGTTGTACACCCATAGTCATTAATGTCCATGAATGGAAAAAAATGTTGGTGATTCATCTTCGGGGTTGGTTTATATTGTTTGGAAGAGGGGATAAATGCAAGCAAAGAGAAAAGGAGGGCAAACATATTAGGGTTCAATTTTACGCTAACTTAGCTTGACAAGCTTTTTGTTCAGAAATCTCATATTACTCGTGTCATCCAAGACATAGAAACCTAAAAAGTAACCGTGTGTGCTTTAGATTGCCTTTTTCCTCGGCTATTTCCTACCAGGCTTCCATTGCTAGTTATTGCCCTTTACACTTGAAAAATTGATTACATTTACAACAATGTGTATTTATGATTTTGAGTATAGTTGGATACTTGGATATCATACATTTGGCAACTACATGTAAACTCCCTCTTCCCACAATAGTATCAACAATTGTTTGCACAAAATAACAAAAATGTCAAAGCTTAATCCCATAAAATTGGTCAATTAAATGAACTATAATCTAGTCCTATTGTTTGTCCACATAAGTGTAGCCATAGAAGTTATCTTTTGGTTTCCCCTTTTCCCTCTTGTGATCTTTTTAATGAAAATGTTCCACTAAGCATACTTGGGCTATTTTCACCTTTCGTTGCACGTGCTCAAATTAGTAGAAACAATTTTCCTTCAAATCTTCAATTTTTGCCATGTTCAACCACTTCCTTATCTCCGCAACTTCGTATTTCTAGTTATTTCTTTCGATGTATGTTTTCTCATTTATTGTAGCATACTCATCTCAAATATCCTTATCTTACTATAATTTTTAACGATATTCCAGTCCATATTATAGTGTTGTTATAATTGTTTGTACAGTTATAGATTACAAATCATTTTGTAGTTATCAATTGTTATTTTATTGAAAAACAAGATAGTGGAGTTGATTTAGGACTGTGTCTCCAAATGTGGTTCTACTTTTGAACAATTTAGCACTTGAATAAGATATGCTTAACTTTTTTTTTTTTAATATTGATGTATTGGTTAGGTGTATAAAATGGAGGAAGAGGGATAATGATCTAAGAATGTAGTTCTTTTATTGTGGATGATTGTTTTAGACGAATGGATATTGGCTTTGGTCTTATCTGAATTGACAAATGTTGGGAAAAGAATATGAAGAAAGATAATATGGTGATAGGCAATTGAATTGATTTAATCATATTATTAATCGTATTGTGTTAGGCATGTGAAAGGGGGAAGAACTAGAAATATGGGTTTTTTTTTTGATTTTTTTTTTAATTTTTATTATTATTTTTTTTAATAGATATAATAGAAATTCCTATCTATAAAGGCAAGGGTTTGGACAATTTTAAGAGGAAAATAGACGTGCGGAATTGATGAATTTTGGGGGTTATTTTTGTATTGTGGTAGGATATTTTGTGGGATTTCAATTCGATACAAAAAGGATTACCACGAATTAAAGATTCCCAAGTTTCAAGAACACTTGTGATTATAGCAAGCGCTCACTAGCATGGACGAATTCTTTCTTCCCAATCCTAATTAAAGTTTTATACAAAGGAAAGATTGTTAGTCTAAATTTCAGATTATAAAGCTCTAACCTTTTATTGATGCTTGGACACTCCAGTTTATAGGATTACATAATGACGAGAAAGTAAAACTTAAAGTAAAAGAAATATTAAAATATATCATATATGGAATGTGTCTTGTTGTTCCTTCAATTTAAAATTAAATCTAGAAGTAGACATGTAGGAAGCACATGTTCGGTTTCACATGTCATGACTAAGCTTTAGTAATAGTTAGATGCACTTTCCCTTAAGAATGATTGTAGGACATGTAACTGAAGGGAAATCTGTTCGGATCACGTGTGACTTAGATCGTGGGTTAATAGCTGAGGCTTTATTCGCGAACTTGATTTCCTAAGCCCATCCACTATTTTCAACCCTTTCTCATTCTTCGACTTTTGCACTTCGAATTCATTAAATGACAAACTCAATAAGTTTAACATTATATTTTTCGTGAGAATTAAAATACAAACATAAATAAAATAACAATGCTCTAAAACTAAATCACTATCTAAGTCGAAGCATAAACTTAACAACTACTAAAAATTAATCAAAGATATATAATGAACATCTAAGACTCAATTCTCAATGATCATCTAGCCTGGAATCACAACCTACATGGGAAAATGGGACCTGAATATGTGCCAAGAAAGGAAATAGTTGGAAGTTTTGACAAACAAAAAGAAACATTAAATCAAATTGGTGGACATTGGAAATAAATGTAGTGCTTGAATTGTTATTGAAGTTTACACTTGTGACATTAGCTTTAGATGTGCCTTGGTTCTCTTAGATATTTTAGTTTTGTTTCATAGAAATTTCGATTCTCTTTTCATATAGAACTGTAACGGTTAGCTTTACGAATGCATAAAGACTGCTCATTTCCTATTTATATTCTATTAAATTTGCTACATCAATAATTTACGGACCAATTTGAAGATGTCAAAAAAAAAGGAACAACCCAAGTGGATTATTAATATTCTTGCATCCTGCATCGTCTTTTGTTTGGTCATTCGAAAATATTGTTAATTTTTAATGGTCTTAGATACCTATAAGTCATCTTCTTTGCCTCAAATTTATTCATTGAAGTAATTTTGGGGAGTGTATTTAATAAAGTGGAGCATTAATTGTTTAGAAATATGATGCATACAAGCTATAGGATTATGGATGCCAAAGTAGAGCAAATCATGCTCATTGGCATTAACTTTAAGTCAATAATTAATTGTTTGTCTCAGAAAAGAGGGTAAAGTGCAATAAATGTGCTAATGACACTATAATGTGGTAAATAGGGTAAAGTAATGTGCCATAACTTATAAGTCAAAATTCCATTCCATTACTCTAGTTATTAAGTGGTTCCCACCTTGGATAGAGGGTAGCAATGTCACACGATTTGTGATTCGGTTTGATTTGTTGTACGTATTCGGATTCATGATTTGCTAGTCGACATATATGTTGCTTGTTCGCTTATATTGTTTGGTTCGATTTTTAGGTTGATGATTCATGTATTTTATTTGTTAAGGTTTTTTCATATTATTTATTTTAAATATCAAACATTTAAGGATAAAATAGAGTTACAAGATAAACAAAAAAATTTAAAATAGAATTTAGTCATCTAGTCATTGCATATGATTAGTATATGATATTAATCTGTCAACTATAATCAACAAAAAAAATATCTCAACTACTTTCCCCTTTTTAAGGTGCTTCTACTTTTGAGAATTGTGTAGGATAACTATGCACGGTTCATTAAGAGTCATTTGACTCTTATCTTCAATTTTTTCACATCTTTCTAGAAATAGTATACCCTCCCTATTCCTCCTAGCTTTGCTAGAAATTTAGTATTAAAGTCTTAAAAGAGGCCTTCTATTTCTTTTTCCTGCTAACCCTACACTCAAGTGACTCAAGCTTAAAAGAGGTCTTTAATGGTAGAATTTTCATCTTTCAAATCGTCTATGTCATCAACCTTCTAATTTGATTCATCATGTAAGATTAGTGTCCTTTTTATGTTTTCATTTCTTCTTTCTATTGTCCTCTTTCTCATTTTTTATAATATCTTCTTGAAGAGCAAAGTCTAGAAATTCTTCTTTTTGCTTGTCCTCTTTTCTCATTTAAGGTCGTCATAAATCTGTTCGCTTTCGTCGGCGATTCAACCGGCGAGTGAATCGCGAATCGATTCGAGTGAACAAAATCTTGATTCATGGGTAAAACCACTAAATGATGTGATTGGAGGGTAGAATTACGTAATCTTATCCTTGTTGTGATGACATAGATCTTGCTTCCAAAAGACCCTAGGTAGCGAATCTTTGGTAGAAACTATCCTCCGCACATAAATAAGACGTTTTCAGTTTTTTAAGTGATCTTGTTGTTTTCCCTCGTTAGGTTATAGAGACTATTTTTCTGTCATTTTTCATTAAAGAAAAAAAATCATTTAGCAAGCTGGAAATTGCATTTTAATGGCATGGAATACTTGATGATGCTTTACTTGTTGGTCAATTTGAAATTTGAGCAACCTTCACAAATAAGCATCACAATGTGAAAATTATTTTGAATTACATCATTCACATTAAGATTGTGTTTTGACAGATTTGTGAAGATGTACCTCAAATGCTTGATTTAGATGTTCCGGGAATGACTAAACGCCCAATCAACATTTTCCTCCCTAAATTGTTTGAGGTGACATTGTTTGCTTTTGTTGCTTGAGCTATCTTTCTAATGAATTAGATTGTGACATTTGTGCCTTATTGCTTTTCTTATCTTTATATTTTTTTTATTTTTGCAGTTTTTTCGCTCAACGCATGCCATACTAAGGAAGCTTGCATTGAATTCTGTCAATCAGTATATCATGTTAATGCCATCTGTAAGTCTTGAAATAGCTCATATTGTAGATGTATTTATATATAACCATTATGTATGCTTTTTTTGGTTTCAGTATCTATATTTGTCAATGGATCAATACCTTCACGGCTTGTTTCTTCTTGCTAACGATCCTGCTCCCGAGGTGCGAAAACTGGTAAGTTATGCTCATCATAATGTTATTAGTCTCTTTGCAGATGATTATAACATTTTTAGTATGCTATTTGGCCATTGGAAATTTCACCACCAGCTAGGTTACACAAGTTATTTTGATTCATATAAAAACATGCACATGCACACGAAATTGGGACTTTTTTGTAATGAAAGAAAGATCATGGGAGTATATTGTACTTTTTATTAGAAAAATATTTATAAAAAAATTACATTTGTTTAATATTTTTTGGAAAAATTTTAATGATGAGAAAAAAAAGTTCAATACCTTTGTCCTGCTGGATCCACGTTAACTTGGTCTAACTGTAGATGGATGCGCCCTTGTTTTATTGATGAGAAAATAAAGTTCAACTCGGTTGATGCAATGCGGCCTTGTTTGTACACTGTAGTCTGTATTAGGTGAAAATTGATGAATCTTGTTAGTTAAGCTAAATTGTATACTGTAGCTACCTTGTAGGACTAGTAACAAGAACTAATCTCCAACCTGTAGATCCTAGGTTCAAGAATTGCTACTAGCATCAACAACAAAAAATATATGCCGATTTCTTAATAACAATATCACATGATTTGCTAATCTTCTCACGAAGCGCAAATCAAAAAATACGAATTATTGTCGATTTTGGGCTAATCTTGAGCGAATTGCGAATTTAAAAATTCGAATGGTGAATTATGTAACACTAGTGTTACATTATGGAATAAATTCCTTATTACTGTTTATCTGTGTTGACTAGAATGCAGTGTTTGAAATTTCTGGAATGTATTTATTTTGTATTCACACTTGCAAGAGATCTTTATTGGTTTTAGAATTTATGACACATTCTTACTATACTTTACATCATCAGTGGTTGATATGTACTTTTTATTTTGGGTACTGACATGGTTTTATTTGTTTTTTTTCCATATTATAATTTATTTCTTTTGTGCTCATAATTCCATGTTTTTCTTTTTGCGTATTTCGTAGAATGTGAAGTTTTACTGCAGTAGCTTTGTGCTCTGATATTTTGTTGCTTGTATAATGAGCAGGTCTGTTCGGCATTTGTTCAGCTTGTTGAAGTAAAGCCCTCGTTTCTTGAGGTTAGCTTTGTATTTCTATTTTGATCTTTTTGGTCTTTAATTCTCGTCTGAACAACTTGTGTTTTTATTTTTCTCCGCTGTATTTTTTTTGTTCATATGCTTGCTTTCTTATGTAAGTACAGTCTGTAGCTTCTATTTGTTTTTTTCATCCCTTATGTATGGAACAATGTATTCATAAGGTCATTTTAAAACTGCAGCCCCATATAAGGAATGTCATAGAATACATGCTACAAGTCAACAAGGATGGGGATGAAGAAGTGGCACTTGAAGCTTGTGAATTCTGGTTAGTTGTTGCATATCGAATAAAACCAATTGCTTACTAGTTATAATTTTTTTAAATGAAGAAATATATTTAATATTAAATGAGAACTTGGTATTTCAGATAGGTAGTTGGAAAAAGTAACATACTACTCACCGTAGCGTCAAAGAAATACAACATTAATGCCAAAACCTTAATCGCCTACATTAATCAAAACAAATTAACATTAGAGATCGTTAGAATCAAATATTGTACTTGTCAAACCCTATTGAATACCATTTGCTCAAAATTTATTTTGATCACCATCAATGCTCTTTTTCCCTATTGTTTTCATATGCTTCATATGCTCCTTCAAATCTGAAAATTTCATTTTATTTACTCTTGTTATCTAGGTTATATTTGGCCTATATTACCTCTTCTAAGTTCCTCAAAATTCCAACTATCATTTTTCTAACTAGTGCTTTTTTCTAGCCCCCCTTGCACATGACCAAACCAACACAAATACTTATCTCTTATATTGTCTTCAATATTAACCACGACTAGACTAGCCCCTTATATAGTCATTTCGAATTAGTCTTTTAGGGAACATTACCTCATCCATGATAACATACGCATCTTCTTCCTATAACCTATATAGTAATGATTGTCAGCCTGGTCTAATGATAGCACGATTAGATTTTCTCTTGAACCTTAGTGGCACACCTTAAATTCATAATAGTCCGTTCTCATGAAAAATTAAGCCTAGGATTTTGAGCACTTATTTGGAAGAAGATCCTTATATATAATTTTACATCTCTACATTGATCCTCCGGTCCAAAATGCCATTTCATATATGTTGTCCAACTTTGATTTAGGTTGAACCTTGTTCTAATATTTTGACTCCACATTTTTTGCTTAGTATTGATCTTATCTCTAGTCTTGCCATGCATCATGGAACTCTTTTCAGGATAATTCCTTGTTATCTTATCTAGGACCACCTCTACAAACAAGAAAAAAGCTCAAAGTAAAACTTTGATGTACACCAATTATGTTTGAGAAATCTTTAGTTTCTCCTATGTGTCCTAACTTTGATTTGTACTTCCTCATACATATTTTGGATTATATTGATTTACTTGGCGTAGATTTCTTTGCCACAATTCACCAAATCACTTCCTTTTGTACGTTGCTTGGGCACTCTCTAAATTAATAAAAATCACGTGCAAATCCGTTTTGCTACTGTGTAGTAATTCTTTTGGTGATTTAATTTCTTCTATGGTAGACCTTTATGTCATAAACCTAAATGTTGGTGGATTTTCTCAAGCGGTCTCATATCACCCTTTTCCCAAATTATATGGTGTGCTTCATAATCTTAATGCCTTGTTTAAACATTCTTGCTCATCTACTATATTTTTGTAGATAGCTACTTTAGTTTTTAACCACCAAGGTTTGTCATTTTGTCTGTTCTCCATATCTTGTTAAGGAGGTGAGTTAATTATGTCAATCAAATTGCTTAAAGAAGTTTTGATTCTCGATAGAAATATCATTTGGACCAACTACTTCCTTTTTGCGTCATTTTCTTTAAACAATACATGGCATATGTGAAACTTTTTTATCCTCTATTTTCTTCATATTTGTTTGTTTATTTTGAAGAATGCGAGTCACTTGTTCTATCCAATGAATCTCAAGAACGTATGAAATTCTTTAAAATAAATCAAACAATTATGGAGGTATGTATGAACTTTAAGGTTTAAAATGAAAAAGCATTGATTGTTGTGTCATAACTGAAGACAGACACGTCATGGAAGTGCATTTAATAGTTCGCTGATTCTGCTTAATGACATTAGTTTTTATCCTCAACAAATAATTTGTTGAAACCCCAAAAATTTAAGATAATATTTAATGTTTCATTCACTTCATTTTTAAGAATGAAATAGAAAAATGTATAATAATTAGTTTAAATCTTCATACCCATGAAGAAATTAATTATTAAAAACTACGAATAAATTTGTAGAATCGAATCGTTAAATCGTAGGAGTGTAGAATCGTGTTATGAATCTACCTCTAAGAATTTTATTTTAATTAGAATCGTAAGATTCTACCAACTTGCGATTCTACCTACGATTCGAATCACTCGCTTACTTTTGGATCTTAAAATCGTAGAATTATAGATCAGAATCGTGATTTTAATAACCATGGTGATGATGCTGATGAATTCTGCTGTGGCAAAAATGTTGATAGGGCGATAAAGTAAATTCAAGTATGTACAAGAAAAGTCAAACACCTTTTCTACTGCATCTCAAAACCAATTAACCTAAAACTTTGTAGGTGACACAAACCTCTTCTCTTTAGAAGACATACTATTATAAGTGGAAGAAAATGATGAGAATAATAATCAATATATCATTCAAAAATGTCTATGCAAAGCCTTATTCTAAGAAGTATACAAAAGAAACTGGGGAATTTCTATGAAAGCATCATTCAACCCCTATCGCTTTTAACACGTGTGTAGCACCCACAGACTCTGCCTGTCATTCTCATCTCCTTAGGTATCATTATCTTCCTCCACTTCATTGTATTTGTCTTGAGTTTGCAATTTACTAAAACATTCTGTCGTTTTGAGCCCCTTGCTCATCCTTATCATTGTGAGCTTCTTGCTCATTCACATTGGATGATATGTGGGTTTTTGGAGAGTTACAAGGATGTTGAACATTGGGTTTTGCTACTTACATGTCTTAGATTTTCCTTCCCAGTTCCAAGAGTGTTAGAGTTTAGTTCCTTGGAGTCCACATACTGATAGCACATTGAATTCTTGATTGATTGATTTCTAGATTAATATGAAACCTTTACTTGTATATCTCTACCTCAAGATTCCCTTGATGCTATTTTTTGATAAAGCGTTTAAGTTAATCCTTGATACGTGTCTTATTTTATAGATTTTATTTATCTGTTTCCTTTCCCCGATAATGCTTCGTACTAATCCCGTGTAACTTGTAATTATTCCAGTTGCTATATATCTACTCTACATGTGTTATGCAGTACATCCTTGTTTTGAAATACAAATCTTCGGCTGGAAACATATTCCATTTGCACATTTGACCTGAGGCTTATATTGGTTTGCAGGTCTGCTTATTGTGATGCACAATTACCACTTGAAACCTTGAAGGAGTTTGTGCCAAGACTTATCCCTGTAAGGATTGTCTAACTTTTCCTAACAGTTTGACAGACACTTTTCCTGTTTGAAAACATGTGTGCACAAAGCTTAACAAATGGACTCTTAGCCCACTAATCTGTCACTCGTTTGTGTTTTGACCTTTAGTGATCGGTGTTTAATAACCCTCTTCACTTATGAATCTTCTCTATTTTGCTGGACTGCCATGCTCTTCCTTTTCCCTACTCGGTCTTTTTGTAGTGAACTTATGAACTTGTATTATTAACCGATTACTAATTGTGATAGGTTTTGTTGTCAAATATGGTTTATGCTGATGATGATGAGTCATTAAATGAAGCTGAGGTAAGCTTGTTTTTTGTTGCTTATCATCGAGACTTTTAAGTCTAGAGCTAATCAATTTGTTTAAATTAATATTTTAATGTCTGAATATGTAATTGCAGGAGGATGAGTCTGTACCAGATCGTGATCAGGTACTGATTGACTAGATTTGTTGTCATAAATCTTTCTTTGTATTACACTGTCTGGCCATAAGATACTTCGAACACTGCTGTAACAAATATTTTCACAGGATTTGAAGCCTCGGTTTCATTCATCTCGTTTCCATGGATCAGATGATGTGGAGGAAGATGTATGTTTTTCTTCATTTTATTTGGTTTCCAAAATTAATATGTGATTGTTAAATCATGGTTGGTTTACGATTTGATTTCATTCTGATTAATATAGGAAGCTGATTATATTCCATACATTTTTGCCTTGATATGATGTAGGATGATGTTGTCAATGTATGGAATCTGCGAAAATGTAGTGCCGCTGCTTTGGATATTCTATCGAATGTGTTTGGGGATGAAATTCTTCCTACATTAATGCCTTTGATTCAGGTATCTTTGATTTTCTGTGATGCAGCGGACGTCGCCATTTCTTTTTTGTTTAATTTATGTGTTCGTTTTTCAAGTCTTAATTCTTTGGTTTCTCTAGATGTAAAGTGTAGCTTGTAGCAAGGTTAAACAAGCACTTTTTTTGTGCATGCTCATTGAGCTCTTTTTGGTATTTGGTATGACCTCAAAGGCTCGAATTTATATGACATTTGAAATTCATGCGACTCAAATTGTAAAGCGTTAGAGGTCTCTAATTCCGTAGCAAAAATTGTAAGACTTTTGGGGGTACTAATTTTTAGATTATCGAGATTTATTATTGGTAGTTCTTTTGATATCTTAAATATTGTTATATGTTCATCATTTTTTTTGCTTGGATTTATCTTGTACAAGCCCTCTATTTATGTTAGTCTAGCCTAGATTATGTTAATTTCATTGTATTTTAGTTTTTAAACAACAATAATAATGTCAAAAATTTAATCTGAGCAATATAGGGTCTACATAAACAAAGGCAAATTAACGTGACATTCAACATTTCTTTATTTAGTTCTATCTAAAACTAATCTACAATAAAATCAACTCTATTCTTCATCTATGTATTTTCTCCTTCACTGATTTATAATTATTCTCAAGTGCTCATGCAATTCCCAATATTTCATGTTGTTTTTCACTCTTGTTATTCACATTATTTTAAGCTCCTCAAACTTTAAACATCTCACTTTTCTAACTTGCATTTTTTTGTCTACTTTTCAAACGACCAAATCAACGTAAACAATTATCTTTCATTTTATTTTCAACATTTGTGACTCCAAAACACTTTAGTATGTCTTCCTTTCGAATTCAAACCTATAGGGCATTTTATCATCCATCCTAAATTCATGAATCTCAGCCACCCTTATTGCTAAAAAATCCCAGTATTCTTACCATATTGTAGTGTTGGTCTAACGACAATCCCATTGAATTTTCTCTCTAACCTCAGTGGCATAATTCTTGGTTACAACTCCATTTGAGCACTCTTATTCAATCCTGTGCTTACTTAGAGGTGGAGCTGAATAGAGTTTGGTCTAAACCGCAAACTAAACGGACCAAACCGTAATTTTAATATCTGGTCTAGTCTGGTTTTTTTTAAAAAGTTACGGTATATGGTCTGGTCCTGGTTTTTTATTTTTCAGACCCGACCAGACCGCAAACCGTAATATGACCAAAAATCATTTGTTTTTAAAAAACAATATATGTTTCTACCTAGATATTTTGAGATGTAGTTATTCTTATATAGTAATATATACTTGAATAATGTTAATGTAATCAACTAACTACAAATTATTATATTTGGTAATTGTCGGTGCGAAATATTTGTATAAACACATACTATTTGGAAAAAATATAAAAATAAAAAACCGTAGACCAGACTAGACCAGACCAGACCAGACCATTGTAGAACGGTTTGGTCCGGTCCGGTCTGGTGATTTAAACGATTCGGTCCAATATAGAAATATTCCAGACCAAAATTTTTATATTTAACTTTAACACAACTTTGCAATGATCTTTAGTGTCGAAATGAAATTCCATAGACCCTATCTACTTTAAGTCCATAGACCCTATCTACTTTAAGTCAATTTTAACTTTGATTCAATGTCGTAGTAGTGACCCAATCTCTAGTTTTATCCTTCCTATACGGTGACATTACTTAATTATATACACCATGGAACTTCTTGCCCAATAGGTCATGTTTTCTTATCTAGGACCACTACAAACGGGAAAAGGCTGAAATACTTTTAGTCGGTCTTTTGCATATCCTAATATTGGTTTGTTCTTCTTCACACCTATCTTGGACTATACTGATCTATTATCTATAGAATTTTATGCCTCTTAATTTTCCTTGCATTCTCAATATGATACCACGAAGAAAATTAGTTTTAATACTTGCATTATATCTTTTCAATCTTGTAGGCTAATTTAGCAACCAACGATGATCAGTCTTGGAAACACAGAGAAGTTGCAGTTTTAGCTATTGGAGCTGTGGGTGAAGGATGTATTAATGGTTTGTACCCTCATCTCCAAGAGGTAATCGTTTGTCACCATGCTTGTAGGTTAGGAATTACTTGTGTGTAGTTTGCACAATCCATGTTTTCATTGTTTAATATACATCTTTTTTGTTTTATTTTTTTCAAATTTGCTTTGGTATGAGTAATATCTTTAATCTCTCTTAATGATCCACTTCGTTATGATGGATGCCACTCTTTCTATGGAAGGGAAATTGTATTCTATGGTATGAGTGTCTTGAAAATTTCTTGTCACTTATACACTATACTTTAGGGGAGGGTTTAAGGAAAATTACCTTCGTTCGACTAGAATGGTCATGTTGTAACTAGAAGGATCATAAATAAGGGTTATGTTTTCATTAACCATTCTACTCATCAACTTTCCTGGGAATCGTTGTGTCGATCTTTTAGAGTCGTGAACATATATTATGTTCTTTTTGTATGAATAAACAATGTTTTGTGTGATTTATTAGTATTTTGAGTTGCATGAAGGTCATCTCTTGCATGTAGCCATTAACAATATCATGTGTTTGTGCAATGATGATGATTGTGTTGTTAAAATAAACACCATATGAGTTGCTGATTCATGAAGATCATCTCGTTATGATAATCCCTCTTTTGAGCAACTCAAAATTTTGGGTTACATTATGTTGACGCCAATATCTCTAATTAGATGTGATGAATCATACCTATTATGAATTTAGCGTTTCGTGTGGGATTTCCAACAAGATGACATGTGAATAGTGAAGTGCAAGTTCATGTCCACAAAAGAGAATACATGTGGAGTCTTTTAGATAAGTTGTGCCTCACTTTTGAGGACCTTTGACAACTTACAAGAATTTGCTGCATTGTGGCGTGTATCCAACTCTAGTTTTACATTTATGATCACATGGTTAAAACATCTCATCGTGTGAGCTTTGTTGGCATTTGGAATTGCTGGAAAAATTGAAGCAAAATATTTCTATTACCAGTGATCTAATATGAAAAATGTGCGAGGTATACATGGTGCTAGATAGTGTGTCATGCGCAATTTGTTTGTTGGTCAACCAAGATTTGGGTCATGTCTTTTTTGGAATGGGTCAGTTTCGAGTTAGATTATGTTGGGTTCAGGTTATCCCAATAGATTAAGAGTTTTTAAAATAATTTTTATAAATGAAATTCTTCTAAGAAATTAACTTTTTTTTTTTTTTTTTTTATGGAAAATATATTCTTATAAAAAGGATTAGGAAACTGATTTTGAAGCTTCAACAAAGGAATGTTGACTCAAATACAAAAATTGACTAGAAATTTAGTGGGTTCCGATTATTGAATGATGTAGAATTGAAAAGCTGATAAAGTTATGAAAATGAATCAAAACGGTCGTGTTTGGATTATCGTCGGGTTTGATATATTTTCTGTATTGTTTGGTCTGGCCATTTTTGGATAACAGGTTAGAAATTCTGAGTTATAACCCCGTTATTTCCGAACGAATTTGGGTCAATTTCGATTGGGTCGAAAATTGTAAAGGTGAAATAAAAGCGAGAACATTGCCCAAAATAGAGCGAAAAAGCCCATCTTCTCTTAGTCTTGTGCATGCTAGTAGGTGTGCCGAGTAGGGGTGTTCATTAGCGGGTGCCCGGTATTTCGGGCACTCGGAAAGTCGAGTACCTACTTTATCGGCCTGTGTTCCGGCCCTTATCATCCGGGTACCCTGAATTCGGGTACCCGGATAAGTCGGGTCGGGACACCGGGTACCCAGTTTATTTGAGGTAATTTTGGGCAAAATTTATTTATATTTATTTGGCATAATTTTATTGGTTTAATCATCAACGTTCAATATTAATGTCAAAATTCTGCCATTCCCTTGGTAAAATACACTTAGTTATGCTATCAATTCTTCATTAGTTATTTGGCAGAACCGAAATGAAAAACGAAATAAAGAAACACAAAAATCAAGGCCAAAAAATCTCAAAAAAGGAAACCAAATCAACTAGAACAAGAACAATCAAGAACAAAAAATGAAGAAGGTTTTGTGCTTACTACTTTCCCTGCACTGCCTCACTTGCCCCTTGCATCTAGGTGCTCCTTTTAAAATCGATTTTGTATTATTACACTGTGAATGAAGAAGGTTTGGTCATGTGTAAAGACAGAGTGTTAGCGAAACAATAATAAAGATAAATAGTTAGAATTTATGGGACTTAAAAAGAGGGTGAGAAAGATTAAAATTGACCAGGACGGTAGGAGCGAAAAAGATATGAAAGATTTAGATTTCCAAGTTGAGAAGTTAAAATGAATGAGGAATAGTCTATATGGATGACCATTGGAAATGATCCTTTGGTTCATCTACCTACATTGTTCTTTTGGTATTAAGGCTTTGCATTGTTGTTGTAATACTTTTTTTAAAATATAAAAGATGGAGGTGTAAGTTCTACCCTTGAGAAAATAGTGGCATCAGACAATAATTGAAAATGAATTGACCATCAAGTTCATTTGTATTTTTAGATCTGATAAATTATTAGTTCGAATAATGGAAGTTGTATCCATTCTGATAAGAGGCAAGATTTATAGTTTCATTTCGAATAATATTGGACCGTAGTAAAATGAGTAGTTTAATCATACCTATTTTTTTTCCATGTGAAATTCCTGTTGATGTATGCTATCAAACATGGAATAAAAACAAGGCCATTACGTTACATAATGGCCGTTTTGTAACAAATTTTAATCTAACCAAACCGAAAACCTCATTTTGAGTACCGCACACTCCTATGTTTTATTTCATATAATTCCTCAATGCCTTCTATTACAATTGATAGTTAAATATATACAAAACAGCTAATACAGGAAACCTACGGGTTCATTCATTTATTATAAACGACTATTGTAACGCATCTAATACACTTAACTTCTTCTCTAAAAGAGTCCTTTGCTCATTCTTGAACATTCCTCTTCCTACGCGTATAATATGTTCTAAACACTGGCTCCCTGGTTCCTTCATTGACCATTGGTGTGGAAAGGACACAAAGTTATAGTCCAATACTACAATGCATAAACAATAAATGATTTTAGTTAATCTATAATTGAACATCTAAACTAATCGATATTTTGGAAATTGACATGTTTTCCACGACCTTGTTTTTGCTGTGGTTGTTGAAGTTCTTGTGATCTCGTAGATGATTTTGGAGATTTAATTAACCAAGTAGGGGTTGATGGTTCATCTTCTTCTTCACCATCAATTTCAAGTACTTTTTCGACTTCATATGAATAATCATCTAACTTGTGATCACCTTAGTAATTTGGCTCATAGTTCGTAACCAATGATGTTGTTGATTCCATCAGAGTAAAAATAGACTTCCACTTGGAGCTTGATCATCCTAATGATTTTGCCATCTTACTAACTTTAGTTGTGGCGCTTTTGTAAAAGTAAGGCATATTATTATTGGAAAATTAAAGAAATAATCTAAAAAATTAAGAGACTAATTATGTAATCAAGAGAATGGTTGCGTAATCAAGTAAGTAAAAAGAGAGAGTAAGTAGAGAGAGAATTAAAAAGAGTAGTAGGAGATGGTGTGTGACTCAAATGCATCATATATATATAGCAATTGGCCCAACAGCTAATAATGCTCCAACGACACAATTCATAACGACTAGTTTTCGGACAGTTCATACAATTCAGGTTCATGGTTTCGATTCGGTTCCTTCGCATCAATTTGGTTCCCCTGGTTCCACTTAGCCTTTCGATTTGAATAACCGGACCAGTTCTAGTTCGAGTCTTGTCTGTGGCTTTGTGGTAATGTCAGCTGAGATTTTGAAATCTGATTCGCCTGTCCTAGACTTTCTTTTACGGGACGGTTCTTCGGTGGTTTGGGACCCGACCATCACTAGGGAGATTGTAGAGTCTACATGGGTAAACTTGTCCATGTTATTAAAAAGAAATGTCTTGCATGATTAGAAATTTCCTAAATGGTAAGTCATGCACATCAAAGAAAGTAGAGGTTGTATTTGTTGGAAAACTAAGAAAATGAAGTGAGGTATCACTATTGCAAATTGACATTATATCTTCATTTGAAAAAGAGATCGATAATGTGGTTAAGGTGATACAGAACCATGTTAGCAGACATGTATCTATTAGATAATTGATGGATTTTGTGTTTATCCACAAGTTTTTAGCTAATTGGGATTTTGTTTTTGAGTTTTTAACGTAAAGATTTAATGTTTTTGATGTGAATTGGTAGGGAACGATTTTTTTTATGATGTTTTACAATTGTGATGAGGGATTGTATCAAAGATCAATTTTTTGATGTTTGATTATGACGCAATCAGGGGAAGGGAAAATGTCTTTTTTTGAGAAAGTAGTGATTAAAGGTTGATTATTTTTGATTTTTGGCGTGAGGCAAGGTTAATTTTGTGGGTGAATTGGTTGTTTTGTGTGTGAGGCAGGTCGAGTTGTAAAGATATAGACATCAAATCACGTTATTTTGGACTGGTAGGCATGTGGGCTTTGCTAGATGTGTGGACTCTCTTCTTTAGACTTTGTTTCTTGGACCAGCTTACTTTCGCATATTAAGTTGTAGACTTGCAATGTTCCTTCCTTAACTTGACTTTGACCCTTGTTGGACGCCATTGCTACCAATTTGATGATTGGATCCTTAGAGATAGCAGACGGATTGGGTTCGCTCTCATAAGGGCAATTTGCCAAGCCCCAGAATGTGGTTAGTGCACTTTCCTACTGCATATCTCACATCTTCATCCACCAACCCACCCATCACTACCTCCCATTCACTACTCTTACACATTCACGTGCTACATCCTATAAAGTATTACTCCTACAAACTCTTACCCTATATAAATATAAGTATACTATATCCTGTGATATACACCTAAATTTGAGTAACCTAAAACTATCCTATGATATCTGTGTAGCCTAATTTGAAATATATAACTTCTCTTCAATTCCAGAATAATAAAACTTCTCTTAAGTTATCTAAACTTGAATCTCATGATATAATTTAAACTGAGGTAAACTCTTATTTGACAAGGACTAATGGATTAAGTAGTATTTGAACACTAAAACATGAAGTTAGGCCTTCTTTTAACCTGGGAGGTTGACCTCGCCATATCCTTAAGATTTTTTTCCTTCCCGTAGATGTCTGTAGGATAAAAGAACGGATGAGGAGGCTAAAAGTTGTACGTTGTGTTGCTATTATGTGGACTATATGGTTGAATTTGCTATCCTTTTCATACTCAAAACTCACTTCTTAATGATTTGGTTGGGCATTTATTTGTTTTTGTATATAAGATGACCTAAATTTGTGATTTATGCAGCCTCTATTCTGTTGTCTTTTAATTTCATTCATTATTGGACTTATGGGCTTATTGTTTTCTTTTGCAGATAATCAACTTTCTCATCCCCCTTTTAGATGATAAATTCCCTCTTATACGTAGCATTGCTTGCTGGACAATTTCTCGTTTCAGCAAATTTGTGGTTCAGGTATGATATATATGTGTTTCTGGTGGAGTTAACATTAGGTTTTAACGTTTTTTTTTTCTTTTTTTTTTTTTAATTTAAGGAAGTTTCCTGTTTCGTTGCTCTAGTAGATGAAATATTTAATTCTGACAAGTTGTTTCTTATTTTTCACAAGGCTATATGACAATGTGTTCTCATTTTTATAGGAAAATGTTAACTTATATGTATAAGAAACTAAAAGGTAACTGTTGAGTATTGATTAAGCACTGATAATGACAGTAGGTGGACAATTGGGACAAAATTATTCTGACTCAAGACAAAAATGGCCTGAACATAGAAATGAAACTTAACTAATATGCACAAAACTAAAAATGACCTAGTACGAAACACCAAATGCTGTCATGAATGTGTTTGTTAATGATTTCCAACTTAAAACCATTTTAGTCTGTGGGCTTGTGATAAATTTTCTTTGAATGTTAGCGCGACATAAATGCAAAAGTTTTAGATGTTCAACAAAATTGAAAAAAGGGTCAATAATTTCATTTTAAATGCAAAAATTTAGCACAGAGTACATCATGATCTCTTAACTTATAAAGTGCTTAAATTTGCATTGAGTCATATATTTCATCTCTAGTTTGCTAATTGCTATTTCTATTAAGTAGCTGTGTAATCTCTCATTGAGTCATATATATATATATATATATATATATATATATATATACATATATATATATATATACATATATATATGTATATATATATACATATATATATGTATATATATATACATATATATACATATATATATATATATATATATATATATATGTATATATATATATATATACATATATATATATATATATGTATATATATATATATATATATGTATATATATATGTATATATGTATATATATATGTATATATATATATATACATATATATATGTATATATATATATATACATATATATATATATATATATATATATATATATATATATATACATATATATATATACATATATATATATGTATATATATATATATATATATATATATATATATACATATATATATATATATATATATATATATATATATATATATACATATATACATATATATATACATATATACATATATATATATATATATACATATATATATATATATATATATATATATATATATATATATATATATATTCTAGGAAAACACCCCTTTAAGTTGGTATTATTCATGGTTAATTAAATAGTTCGTATTGTTGTAGGGAAATTAACAAAAGGTTATATTATTCACTGTAATTTTACTTTTGGCAAAAAGTGTTATGTTTTAGACACTCTAGTTTTTGAAAAAAAAATTCTAGAAAAATTAAAATAAACTTCAAAAAAAATATTTTAACTTTTACATAAAAATTTGCTTTTCTTCAAAGAAAAGAAATGTTTTTTTCTGGACAAAATGTTTTTGATCAAAATGTTCTAGAGAAATATAAATTAAGAAACTCAAAAATTCAAAAATATAATAAAAATGACAAAAACGTTATACTTATTAGCTAAAAAGGTGTTCCTCAACAAAACTTCAGGAAAAAAACCCAACAAAATTGACTAAAAAATGTTACCTTTTAGAAAAGGTGTTACAAAAGATGTGTTACTTTCTGGACAACATGATTTTATTCCGAAAAATAATTCCAAAAAAAAACAACCGACAAAACTCAAAAAAAAGTATTTCTATCACATTAAAAGGTGTTATTTTTTTGCAAAAAAGTTAGACTTTCTAGACAACGAATTTTTTTACTAAAAAGGGAAAAAAAGCTTCCAGACTAATTGAGAATATTGACAAAAAATGTTACTTTTTTACATAAAAAGGTGTTACTTTTGACAAATAAATGTTATTATCAAGACATTGATTTTTTCAAACTGTTACTTTTTGACAAAAAAATTGGAGAAGGTTGTCTTTTTGTTGTTGCAAACTGCATTAGAAGAAAGGTGATAGGAAGAAAAGACCAGTAGCACCTAGTGCATCTGTGGATGCAGTCTTCTCACTTAATCCAAATATCAGAAACATTGTTATTTGAATATGTTTGTTTTCCTGGACAATAGCCATCATAATTTATAGTATTCTTTATTTATCCACCTAAATAGTGTGTTGCATTGTAAGGTAACAATTCATTTAATGCTTCTCTATAGTAAGAGAATTTTTATTTTCAAATTTCAGAGTTTTTTTTTTAGATTTTTTTAAAATTTTTTTTTGTTGCTATTACAGGGCATTGGTGAGCAGAAGGGGAATGAACAGTTTGATAAAGTACTAACAGGTCTTTTACGAAGAATATTGGACTCAAATAAACGCGTACAGGAAGCTGCTTGTTCAGCTTTTGCGACACTTGAAGAGGTCCCATGCAGTAAATGTTGTGTCCTTAACTCAGATCTAAAGGTGATTTTGATTCTCATTAATGTTTTCTTTTTGTCAGGAAGCTGCTGATGAGCTGGCACCACGGTTAGAAACTATATTGCAGCACTTGATGTGTGCTTTTGAGAAATACCAGGTTTTTTTTTTATTTTTTTATGTTTTCTTTGCTTTATTGCACATGCTTTGTTCTCGAGAAGGTTCTTATTACTGTTCTTTATGTTGCTTTTACACTTTTTGTAGAGAAAAAATTTGAGGATTGTCTATGATGCAATTGGAACATTAGCTGATGCTGTCGGAGGGGAGTTAAATCAGGTCGATTGACATTTCTCATTTGTATTTCTTGATTAGATGCACTTGTGCTAAAATTTTGAGGATTGTCTATGTTTAATTTTATTGCAGCCTAGGCATCTAGAAATCCTAATGCCTCCGTTGATTGCAAAGTGGCAGCAACTCTCTGATTCTGATAGGGATATATTTCCTTTGCTTGAGTGCTTTACGTCCATAGCTCAGGTAATGCCACTTTTAGTTTAGAGCAACTTGCCAATTCTCTTCGTGTGTGGTTTTTTTGGCAAGTGAGTGATCTATAGTACACAGCTTCTGAGTTTGGTGATGTCAGTTGCTAAATTCTTACATCATTTGTGCAACTAGTATTGTTGTGCATGAGTCTATCATGTATTTGGTGATATCTCTATTTGTAGCTTTCTGTCCAATATTCTTATACTGTATTTAACCTTTTTTTCTAGTGGGTTGGGTTAAATAGCTTATCTAGTAGGTGGTCAAATTGGTTAAATTTTGTTTTCCTTGAACCCACCTTTGTTAGAATTCCTAGATTGTATATTTTTCATTTTCACATGATGATCATAGATGGATGCTGCAATAACCATCGATTGTTTGATAGGTAATGGAACTATTTGATTTTTCTTGTGTATAAGCTATTATTTCCAAACCGCCTATCAAAGAAAGTGTAGTTAGCTGTGATATGGCTGCTCTCTTGACATAGTTCTACCACCCTCAACCAAACCAATCAAGAAGGTGAACTACATCCTGTGGCAATTATGTACAAATCAACAAGAAGAACAAGAAGTAAAAGAGAATAAGAAGAAATGTTTTTATTCCAGAGAAAACAAGATAAAAAGTCTTTAAGTGACTCCCGAACTCCTAACAATAAATGTTTTCTTAATTCTGTAGACAAGACTCACGGATCCCTCCATAGTCCCTACCACTATATAGATAAAGAGAAGATCCCACAAACAAAGCACCAAAAACTAAAAAGAGCAAACTACCCTTACAGTCCACATTTCCTCCTTTTATAAGCATAATGTAGAAGAGGGGATAATTTAGTTGCCGTATGAGATGTGTCATGACAAATCTCCATTTCTCCCACTGTTTGGGTTTTCCATTAATAAAACATCTTAGCCTCCACTAAGCGCTTGACCACCTCGGTCCAACCATCAGTTTATGGAACTCAACGCCGTGCACTGCAATTGAAAAATTTCTTACCAGAAAATACTCATAAAGACTATCCCTATCAGTGACAATCAAAGAAGGAAAACCATGAAGACAAACGATTCCCTTGACAAACCAAGCATCCCCACATTGACACACTTCACATAATTTAAAACCTAGCCATTGCCGAGAGTAACCCCAAAATCTTCATTTCCCTCCAATCTTAAACCCAATTTCTCTATGGTACTCCAAGAAATAAAATTGTGTCTTGCCTGGTGATCCATCATTACAACAACCTCACACCCATTAACCATTCTCCGAAGTTCCATTGTGTTGGGAATGTCTATGCCAACTACAACTTTTAATGAAACACTCACCGGAGTCGGGGGATGTTCTTGCTTTTAAAACATTCCTTGTAGGCTTTCGTTTCACCATTCTCTTCGTTAGCCACCATTGATTTTTGGCCTTTTGCACTTGTGACCCAAATGCCACTTTTCATCACAGTTAAAACAAAGCCCCTTCACCCTCTTCCCTTGATAAATCTTGTTTGATATTCTCCTAATATTGCGAACAAGAACTGGATTACTGCTGTTTATAGAAGACTTGGTCGAATTGAACTCTTCAGGTTCATTGCATATAACAATACAAAACCGGTTGAATTGGCTGGGTTTGAAAGAAGAAACACAGTAATTTGGCACAATTGGGTTTAGTAATTATTCCTTCCCCTGAACCCAACGTTACTGGTACCCACTTTAGGCCCACTAGTAGGATTTAATTTGGCTTTAATTCGAACAACCACGATCTCCAACCTCTTGTATTTCCAATTATTTCTCATTTCCTCGTTGCTCACCCTCGATCTCCCATAGAAAATGGACGCAATGTAAGTTTCAAACCCAACACTATGTGAAGTGAAACCTAAATTCCTTCCCATACTTTCCATTCCAACATTTGTTGACTGATTCCCCATGAATCTTAAATTATTCTCCCCATGTGCATACTTAAATATAGTCAATCGTATTGGTCGTATTGTAAATGTTTTTAAATTTATCGAACCCGTATTACCTGCATCGCAAAGGTGTACGAAAAATTTTTTTGGCTATTGCAAGCGATATCTCATGGTTAGGCTAATATATAAAGTTGCAACCGCATCATCACAATTATCGCATCACTGTGCACGTGCCCCCAAATGTGACCGTTACCACATTTTTGTACTACGATTTAAAGTTATTTGTGTAGCTATAGTGAATTTACAAATAGTATTACGACACGTGATACACATCATAATTTTCTTTTGCTTGCTTTTTATCCAAAACTATGAGCTATGATTTTTACGTGTCTAAGAAACTATACAATGTTTTTTAAACCTAGATGAAAGCATGAGCTCTCAGTTCATTTTGCTGCTAATGGGAAATGTTATGGTTGCTGTGTTTGCCTTTGAATAGATGAACTGCGTGAATAAATCGCTATCGTCAATTATGTTTATATTCTAATCTTGGCTGGATGTTGGGTTATAAAAACTTGAAGATTGATTATTACATCTTTTTCAGGCACTGGGTCCAGGATTTTCCCAGTTTGCCGAGCCTGTTTTTCAGAGGTGCATAAACATCATCCAGACACAACAAATGACAAAGGTACTTTATTTTGGATAGACATGGTTGTTTTTGTGCCAAATGATGGGTGGTTGCATTGCATAGAAAAACTTCTTTTATAATTAATGTTTTTTTATCGCGCACGTTATTTGTTTCTATCTCTTCAATGTTTATTCTTTGAAAACTGTTAAAGCTAATATGCCGTGTCTTTGTATTGCAAACACATTACGATGCCAAAGCCTTAATCCTAACAATATGATTTTGAAAAACGAATATTATACTTTATTTGGATATATTTTATAATAATCTACAACTAAAATTAATACCATCAATCATCTATGTATATTTTGCTCCTTCATTTCATCCTATCAATTATTTTATGCTCCTGCAAATCTGTATTGCAAACAAAATAGTACATTTAAAACAAAGTGGTATGAGGTATGCCATTTTTAGATCTCATTGATTTGCATGCCTTGTAATTTGAGATTTGGAAACAAATGCTCTTGATTTTTTTGTTATAAATTAAACAATGTTTTTTGCTCTCAATGAACAAGTTCAAGTTGGATATGTAGAAAGATTAGTCACTTCATTGAGATGAAAGATTAAAATTCGGGTTTTTATGAAACTCTTTAAAATTATCTTTGGTAAACTATAAATGAAGAATCATATTTATATACTCTTAGAAATGAAAGTTAGCATATTGAAGGTTATTAACTTTTTTTGTTCATTTCTTCATATTTCTGAATACTTTTGGAACTCTGGGTGTGTTGATGAAAGCAAACCTTATCACACAAGTACTTTACGAAATTTAATGAGCATATTGTTGATTTTTAGTTGCATAAAAATGCTTGTAAATTTATCTGGATTTTTCTATCTTATGCCACAAAGCACATGATAAGATATTGAAAATTTCGAGAAATGGGTCTTGTCTCAGTTGAAGCAAGTATCTCCTTTTCAAGTATGGTTTTGAAATCAAATCTCATTAAGCCCTCCCCTTTCCTCAGCCTACCTTAAAAAGTTTGTGAAATGTACAATGAAATGTGAAATCACCAAAATTCAATTGGAAAAAAGTAGAAGTAATAAGTAAGGAAAGAATAAAGAAAGAGAAAATGAAAGAGAAAGAAGCAAAATGATATTGATTAATTATTTCAATTTCCAATGCAACTTTAATGTACTTATCCAATGGCTTATGGCTTAATAGTTTGTTTTTATTGCTTTCTAAATATGTCAACTGTTAGGTGAAGCACCCTTTTGTTTAAAATTTCCCCTTTAATTCTCGTATAATGGTGGAACTTTGGCCTGAAAGTGATATACTAATAATAGTTATTGTTCATGTTTAGGGAAATACAGGTTCTGCTGGTGTTCAGTATGACAAAGAGTTTGTTGTGTGCTCTCTAGATTTGCTTTCTGGAATGGTAGAGGGCCTTGGTAGTGGCATAGAGAGTTTGGTAATCTTTTCTTGTGCTTTTGTACTTTATTTCATTGGTTCTAGTTCCTCTAAGTTCTTTTTGGTAGCCAAATAATTATTGTCCCTATCCCAAACAATAAGAAAGAAAATAAACATGCACTCGCGGAAAAAAAAAAAAGGAATAAACACTGCTTTTTTTTCCAACTACAGAAAGAGTAACCCAAAATAGTGGAAACTCGATCAAAATTTTTTCCAACTACAGTTTAATAAGCATTTTTTTCCAACTATAGAAAGAGTAACGCAAAACCACCCAAAATAGTGGAAACTCGATCAAAATTTTTTAGTAAGTAAATAAAAAAAAAGATGTCTACTCAACTAAAAATAGAGAAACCATTACGACCCCCTTTCCATGTTTCATCAGATTATGAACAAAATCAACTCTTTTCTCATTAGTTTGTTACCTCTGGTACGAATCTTTGTAACCAACAATTTATTTCTCCTTCGTTCCTTAAAGTTGTTTCCACAAGGAATGTTTATGGGATTTAAGAAGAATAGAATCTTTTAGATGGATATATTATTTTATTTAATAATAAATTTAATGGAGAAAAGTGGGGACATAAGCATTAAAAATATAAAACAAAGTTGGTGGAAAAAATATGAGGACCACAATTATTAAAAAATGTGTATCTCAAGTTAGCATAAACATGTGAGAACCATAAACAATATAAAAATATTAAAACAGTTAGTTGTAAATATATGGGGATCATAAGCATTGATAAAATATTAAAATAAGCATGAACAAGGTTTAATATGTTCAAAATTTGTGATATATATAGAAAAATTCTTTTGGGGAATAACAAATGGAACGAGCTAAATTCGCAAATGGATACAACTTTAAGGAACAAAGGGAATATGTTCGATGGACTATTATTCGATTGCCATCTTCATAAAAAAACATGTAATCATCAACACAAGATTTATCGATTTGTTAAATTTGAACATCTTTACGATACGGGTAATATCAATTCTATAAATTTGAAAACTTTACGTTACAGTTGATACAATACGATGATGTTTTGTTTTTGCACTATGTTTGCTGCTATGAGAATAGCTAAAAGGTATTTCGAAAAATGTGTCATGACATTATGTAACAGTATGATTCAGTGAAATAATCGATTGAGTTATCAGCTACTACACTGCAAATTTGTGTACCATTACATCAAGAGAGTTTACGTTCAGGCATATGTACATTCCTGTCTACATACATTGCTTGAACTACATACAAAATACATACTATTTTAAGAATTAGAGAAATCTTGCAGAAATATTTATTAGTGAGTAAGAGAGCACATATGGAGTCAATTGTAGCACATAGACTACATTCTTGTCCTTCCTTTCACTCAGCATTTCAGGATACGGTCTTTGATTCAATCTTCTTTGATTCCTTGGCTTTAGGCTTGAATACAAGCTTTGTTATTGCATCAGGAGAAGTTTGGGAATATCAGATTTCTTTAAAGCAATCTTAATCTTTACATTAAGTATTGACCATTTCTTGAACCTTGTACGAGCTTAGATCTTCTTTCTTAGTATATTGAAGAGGGTTTTGTTATACGTTGTTGGAGCCAACAGGCCCAACACTTCATCTCATAAAATGAGAAGTGAGGCTAGAGAACTACCGAAGAGATATAAATGGTTTTCTCTTGTTTTTCTTTTTTCCTAATGAAACAACAAAAAGGTTATCCTCGATTGTTGAGATTTATGGTGACTCGAGTGCAATTGATTGTGCATTTATGTGTGAACTCATGGGATAGAATTCTATGGAGTATTTAATGTGTATTTTAAGTGAGTAACTTAATGTGTGTTGAAGAAGTGGAAAAGATGCTCTACTATGCTAGGTCGAGCAAAGTTGTCAGAATGCCCACTGAAAGTCGCTCAACCAGGCCGCTAGACCAAGCGAGCTCAAGGGTGGGTCGAGCGAACAAACAGAATGTATCCAGTAGCTTCCTGTAGCCCGCTCGACCGAGCAAGCTCTCTGTTTTGGTCGAGCGGTTCCTCTGATGTTCCTAGGATGCTTTTTTGACTCTTCAAGTGCTTGGGGTTGTTTCATTGTCATTTATTCATAACTTTAATGTATTAAATGTTGCTTAGTAGAGCTGTTCAAAACAGAACTGACCCGAAAATCCGACCCGAAATCGAAAATTATCCGACCCGAAAAAATTTAAGTTTTTTAGGTTTACCGAACCGCAATTACCCGAACCGATACTTCACTCGAACCGTTTGATAACCGAAAAGGGCAAAATCGAACTCGAACTGCAACCGAATTTTATAACCGACATATAAACCTTAACCGATGTTACCCGAACTGAACAGTGATCGACCCGAGTCAAATCCGACCCGAATTATGCACGTAACCGAATGTAACCTGACTAAAACCGATTATTAATCGAACTGTTTTTAACCTGAACTGATACAAACCCGAACTGATTGTAAATCGAACTGTTATAAATCCGAATCAAATTTTCACCTAATTTTAGCAAATTAAGTCCAATTTCAGTTTTCTAATAATACGGAAAAAGGAAGAACACAAGTTCTATACAGAAGAGATTATATATATATATATATATATATATATATATATATATATATATATATATATAATATATACATATATATATATACATATATATATATATATACATATATATATATATATATATATATATAAATATATAGATATATATATATATATATATATACATATATACATATATATATATATATACATACATATATATATATATATATATAATATATACATATATATATATACATATATACATAATATATATATACATATATATATATATATATATATATATATATATATATATATATATATATATATATATATATATATATATATATATATATATATATATATATATATATATATATATATTTAGGGTTGGCAAAAGCTGACCCGACCTGCTAACCTGATCTGAAATCGACTCGAAATTAGCGGGTTTGGGTTTAGATTTTTGACCCAATTAATTAAATGGGTCAACCCGACCTGATCTGTTTATTAAATCGGTTAGGTTCAGGTTGAATATTTAAACACGAAAAAAACCTATTTAACCTATTTATTAAATTTAAGACGGATCAACATTTGCCTAATACTTCGTAAAACTAAGATAATACCAATTACCATGTATTGAGGGATTTGTCAGCTGAAGATGACTTTGAATAAGAAAGGAAGTTGTCCCACATCGGCTAAGGAATTTGTCAGCTGAAGATGACTTTTAATAACAAAGGAAGTTGTCCCACATCGGCTATGAAAGATACTAATAAAAGAAAAATCCTTTAAATCACTTCCACAGATCTCATACCAACTTACACAGCCACGCCGTGAGCACAAAGCGAACTATTCTTTCGCCTTTTACTAAAGAATACCGTGTGCTCGCTGCATTAAGTGGCATACGTTTATTTTTGGAGGAAGCCTTTAATTAAGGTTAAATGGGTCAAATGACCTGAAATATATGAATTTAATGACCTAAAAAAAAAGTAGGTTAAATGGGTCATTAGCAGGTTGATCCGATCTGCTATAGATCAGGTCGGGGTTTCAATTTTTGACCCATTAATTAAATGGGTCAAATTCAGGTTAAGGGTTTATTGACCCATTTATATATGATTCGAACCTAAAAATGATCCAACCCGACCTGTTTGACACCCCTATCTGCTATATCTGATAAAACAATCGGTAATTATTTTTTGTAAGTAAATGAGCATACATCAATTAAAAACCTGACTATTAACTTATTTCGATATTGACCTGATCAATAGTTATCCGTAACCGATAACTACTCGAAAAATAAAGCTCGAATCCGATCTGTACCCGAAAAAACCGAACCAATTAGTAATCGTTGACAACCCCAGACCGAGTGACACTCGACACGAACTTCAACCGACACCGAACTGATGCTAACCCGATAGCTTGTATAACCGATCTCTAACCGAACCGTGACTAACCGACTCGACCCGAGTGTGATCCATTGTAACACACAGCCGAAAAATAACCGATCCGAAATGCAACCGAACCGAATAACACCCGTCCGAAACCGACCCGATCAACCGAATGAACACCTCTATTGCTTAGTGTGATCTTCCCTATAAATAGGGAGCTCATTTGTTCATCCAAACACATCAAACACAAACCCCTAAGCCTAAACTCATACCCTTTACATTCTCTTACATCATTCGCAATACTTCATTGTATGAGTTGTATTTCTCAATTGTTATAATATAAACAAGACACTACATACCACGGAGGACATAGCCATCATTAGGTGAACCTCCTTAAATTGTTGTGTTCTTTTTGCATTATTTTATTTCCTTTGAACATTGGTAAGTCATTGAAATTATAATGGTTCATCAAGTTACTTCGAACCTTGCGATCTTGGTGACATTAGAGGTTAAGTTTTTCTTAGACTCTAATCAAGCAATTATTTCACATATAATTTAATCTCATTTGTATTTTGGGATGTCTCATATGTTTTGCCTTATTTCCTTATAATGAAATGGACCCTACTAATTTATTTTAATTTCATCCATACATTTCAATTCTATTTTAGTATTATCCATACAATTCAATTGCTATCTTCATTTGTTACCAAATGCTCTCCTTCCCTTTAAAATACCCTATATGCAAATAATGCAAACTCAAGGGCACAAAGTATTAAAACTCTTTAGTGTTATGAAGCAAGGGACATATGTAGCCGTCTACATGAACTAAAATCAATTAATGTGAGACAGTATTCAAGACCCCATTAGTACTAATCTACAACTAAGAAATCCATTCAAAAATCATCCCCATATACTCCCTCCGTCCCACTCGATTTGCATCAATTTCGATTTTGGGTTGTCCAACTCATTTTGCATCATTTTCTTATTTGGAAATGGACATGATCATCTTCTTTTAATCTCAACCACACATTTAAAGTCTCTTTTAATATCATATACACAATTCATTCTCTTTTTTCGTTTGATATCATATTTTCATAATTTCCCATTATTTCTTAAAAATCACTATCTTTTCTCTTTGATTCAATGGACTATGGAGCCAATGTTTTGGACCTGTAAGGTTTACTTTTCTCTCAACCTAAAAATGGGAACAAAAAAGCATGCTTGCATAAACAATTATGATTTGAACGACTAATATACATACTTTTTAAATTCTTCATTTCTTAGAGATTCATTTAACCTATATCACTATTATCTTATGGTGTGATTGCTAAACAGGTGTCACAGAGCATTTTGAGAGATTTGCTTTTGCAATGTTGTTTGGACGATTCTCCTGATGTTAAACAAAGTGCTTTTGCACTTCTTGGTGATCTTGCAAGAGTAAGTATTCATATCGAGTTACTATTTGTTAATATAATTGCATTTTGACAAAATCTGTGTGGTTACCATCTCCTGTGTAATTCCTGCTTCACCCTTTCCAGATTATAGATCATGTTTTTTTTTTTTGTGCATAGGTTTGTCCTGTTCATCTTCGCCCTTGTTTGCCACAGTTTCTTGATGTTACGGCGAAGCAACTGGTAGGTTGATATAGCTTCTGAATGTTTGTTTTGTCTTCAATTGTAACCATTGTTTCTGCCTTTTTATCCTTGCCAGGAAATTTCCAACTTGAAAGAGACAATTTCTGTAGCTAATAATGCTTGTTGGGCGATTGGTGAATTAGCAGTCAAGGTATGTGTGCCCCTTTTCTGTATCAAGATGACTTGAAAATTTTGAAAAGGAGATTAATTTGAATAATTTGAGCACTCATGTGTCTTACCCTTTAGTTGTTCAGCCAGTCTCCTGAGAGAGCTTCTATTTGAGAGACGTCTTTCAGGCCCAGCCCATTAAAACTTAATTAAACTAAAAGATGATAACAAGCTGACCAAATTAGGGATGGTCTCTCAAATAGACCTTCTTTCACATGAATTTGTGTTAGTTCTTGCTAATATCTCTTACAACAACCATAAACATAATTAACTAAAGGTGTATCTAGTATAAGGCAAAATTATTATCATTATATTTTCCTACATCCATTGAAAATATATGACACATGAGCAACAATGCCATATCATTAATCCTAATAATATAGGATCTATATGAAACAAAACAACTCAGCATTGGAGATCGTCGCTAATCCAAATTTAAAATGTATGATATTATTGAAGTATATATTAATGCACCTCACTCTTTTTCTCACATGAAATTATCGTAAAAAAGTTCTCTCGTGAGGCGAAGAAAATTTGAAGTTGAAGGATCACTTTGAAGAGTATAATAAAGTTGATGGCCTAACCATAGCTTTTGGACATAGTTGAGATTCACTACTCCATATGTTTAAAGATCGAAATTAATTGCATGTCATAAGCCTAGGTTCATCTTAACTTTCCCCATGTGTTACTTATGGAATACTTAGCAGTTGGCTCGACTAATTGAGTTGAGAAACCCAAAAACTCAATTAGGTAGCTTCATCACAATGTGAAAAATACAAATTCAATCACGATGAAAATAAAAGTTGCGAAATGGCTTTTACGATAAATGTGGATTGTTTCGTGGTTGTTGCAACCAATATTTCAGTCGTAGTAAGCGCAAAACCTTTACAATATGGGTGCCATACGGAGATAAATGCAATAGTTTGCACTAGTTTATAAATTTACAGATCAATTTGAAAGACCAAACTTTGACTCAAGAAACTTACAACGTCTTAATCAAAATAAATGATTAAAAATATTTGAAGTTCAATGTTTTTGGATAAACTACTAAATTGGTTATGAACAAGTTAGTTGAGAATTTATGAGAGTTACTTGAGCACTTATTAGCTAGTGAGTGGCTTGCTTAATCAGAAGATATATTTTGAATTTGAACCCTTCATAAATAATGAAATTTGATTTCAGTTTAATAATTCAACACTAATGCCAAAGCAACAATCTCAACAACATGGGATCAATTACATGAAACAAAAAAATCAACCCTACCATTAATGCATTGAATTAATAATTAATATAGGAATCTAGAATTGGAAAAGATGAGGGGGACAAGTGAAAATGAATATTAAATAACTGCTCTCAGGAACTCTAGACTTTTTTTTAATAAATAAAAGAAGGCATAGTATATTTAGTGCCCGGCGTACACATATTTGTATATTTATTTCTATGAGTAGACACTCCTCCAACCCTATTCAGGTTTGGCCTCGACTAATGGAGTAGTGTTTTGTTTTCAAGGGAATATGTATCACACATTGGTAGCCTCTTCCAAAGCTATCATATTTTCATACTTTTTCAATTTGATGTCAGCTTCTCTATTCTTTTTGTCCAGCCACGTTCTGCAATCCGGTAATATCCGTCCCTAATCACCACGAAACGCGACCCAAATCGCTCAAGGTGACATCCCGGTGTAGAAGGCCTTTTTTAAAAGGTATTTTGACCGTCATTTACAAATCAAAAAAAAAGAAGGAAGGAAAAACAAGATGAAACCTTGAAAACTTAAAAAAAAATCCACTTAAAATAATTTCTTTATGCAAAAAAATCATTTTAAGTTAAATTTGTTATTAAATATACTTTTTATACATAATGTATCTCGTACCCAATCGTTTCCCAGTCAATCTAGGTTGTATTCCTTGTTCCCGTTCATGTAGCCCGTTCCAAACTGAATGTCTTTCTAGGTAACAACAGTTAGATGCATTAGAAGGGAAAAGATATATCGGTATAACTGAGAGCTTAATCGAGACTTTCCTGCCCTGAATCTGGCAGTTGGGTCTTGTGTTTAACTTGAAGTTTGCTTCTAGGGTCTGATGTTGAAGTTAGGTTTTCCTATTAATCTATACAAAGTATTTGAAAAGCATTCAAGGCGCTGGATATATACTACAAAATCATAAAGTTTATTCTTTTATCTATAGTGGAGAGACCTAGCAATTATTCGATTGTAAAAGGGATTTTTTGTCAGAGGTGGTTGATTGATTGACATTTTTTATGTTGCATCTCTATATTGTTTCCTTTAAATATTCCTCATGACATTTTCGGTTTGAATCACGTTTATAGCTAGTGCTGGTTGGTTTCTTTCGATTCATTTATCTTGCTTGTTTGTATGTAATTGAAGCTTTTAGTAATCCATCATTTTCAGGTTCCGCAAGATATCTCCCAAGTTTTAATGACAGTTACCTCTTCCCTAGTTCTAATACTTCAGCATGCACAGGTGACTGACCTTTTTTAAATTTGTGCAAGCCTTGAAGAGTCTATTCTAATTTTTCGTAGATAACTTTGATTTTTGCTCTCTTCAGGAGCTTAATAAATCCCTTACAGAGAACGCTACTATTACTCTTGGAAGATTTGCCTGGGCTTGTCCAGAGCAAGTATCGCCACATATGGAGCATTTTATGCAACCATGGTGCAAAGCATTGGCCATGTGAGTACCTTTGTCAGTGATCACATCATGACCCCCTTTTTAGATTTTTCACATAAAAATGGAATGAAAAATCATTCTGTCCAATAGAGTATCTTTTCTGCTAGATTATTACATTATCTGTGTTGTATGATCATTACTATTTTATTGACTGGTATGATTTCAAGACTGTTTTGCTGTTGGCTACTCTTTGGAGCTGGACATGTTGGGGAAAAGTGCTGAAAAAAATACAAAATTAGGGAACATTTTGGATTAGAAAGAGAAATAGAAACAGCATTACTTTCGGGTGCACTGGGTTTTGTTGACTAATGTATGCACAAATAATTGCACTCACACTTGTGAGTGAGTGCCTATTTCTTACATACTATGAGTAAATAGTTTTTTGGGTAATGGTTCATAATTTGACTGGACTTGAGGCATTCTGTTAATCAATCACTGTGGCAGGATTCGTGATGACATTGAAAAAGAAGATGCTTTTCGAGGTTTATGTGCGATGGTAAGTGTATTTATGTTGGTTTGTTATTTTTTTTTTTTTGGCTTGCTGTTGTAGTCTTTTATTAGATTTATCTTACACCTTTCAGGTTAAAAGGAATCCTAATGCAGCTTTGAGTTCACTACCCTTTTTGTTCAAAGCAATTGCAAGTTGGCATGTGAGAATATCTTTTATTTTTGTCTCTTGAAAAGATATTGGAAAAACATGCTTCCAGCTGTTTACTTTTTTTGCTTCCTTGACAACAGGAAATTAGAAGCCCGGATCTGCACAATGAAGTATGTCAGGTGTTGCATGGCTATAAACAGGTTTGTGGTGTCTCTGTATCTTAGTTCTTCATTCATTAAGTTTCTTGGAACGTTAATCAATATATGATAAAGTAATTAACAATAGTTGAAATGTTGTAGATGGCAAAATAACATTAGGCGACACTTCTAAACAATATTAGCCCAAAAAGGTTATCTTCACATAATTACGATTTGGTCATTCTTAGCAGACCTAGTGTTCTTTCCTGTGTCTTCATTGAAAAGTGTACTTCAACATTCATTTGACTTACTATATTGAACTTAGAGCTTCTCTTTATTTTTTAGGCTGGTAATGAAACTGACTGTATAGTATAACACGAACATATGGATTAACAATCATTATTTTCGATTTGTTTACTTAAAGGATTTGAAGAAAAAGGATTTATTAGATTTATTTGGGAGTGGTTTGGGGAAGAGGAGGGAAGTGGAATGATTTAGTTTTCTCCTTTTGTCAGAAATCAGTCAAAGTTAAGAAAGATTTGGAAGTAAAGTTGAAATCTGCTTCTCCCTCCCCTCCCTTCCTCTTCCCTCCCCTCACCATCTTTACCCCTTCATTGCTATCCAAATGCTTTATAAATTCTCAGATAAGCATCATACTTTTGTGTGTATAGTACCCAGATGCATCGTGCAAAATCTTTTATGAAACTGTCAACTACGATCTAAGTTGTAGCACAGTTTCATTGTTTAGAAATCATGTGCAGCTTTCATATTCTGAACTGGAATTCCAATTTACAAGTATTTTAGGTGTGCAAGCCGTACAATTTGTACACAGTATGTCCTTGTATGTGTTGCTGAATTCTGATTGATGACATTTTGAACACAGAGAAGGTTAAGCTTTGTTTCTTGTGTTGCTAGATGCTCGGGACGCAATGGGACCAATGTATCTCCTCTTTGGAGCCACAAGTGAAGGAGAAATTGTCGAAGTATCAAATATAGAATTTGTCATTATTCAATTCAGACATCTGAATATTTGTCATCCCCAAGTCTCATGATATCACTGTTTTGATTCTAATCCGCTCCAAGACTGGTGACTCCGATTTTTGGCATAGCAACACAAATATGAAGCTCAGGTTCCCTCTGAGTGATAAAGTGAATAGAAGATTTGCGTGGGACATACATGCTGTGAACTGGTCTTAGTAGCTTTGGTTTTTTGGGTTTGGCTTCTCTTTCATATATTTGGATATTGAAGAGAAGTAATGTATCATTGTCTATGTGTACATTCTTCATGATATACCGAGGCAAAATACTTTTTTCCATTCATTTGATTATGTTGGTCGGAACAGAAATCAAGTTTCCTACAAGTTTTGATGCATTTAGTCCCATAAGTTATGATGAAAACATTGTCTTGCAGTAGTTTTTCATGATTTGTTAGAATTCATTTATATTTTTTGTCATTCCTGTACTTTGAATGATAAACATTGTTCTCAAGTGAATTTTCATGTATACTTTCAGTTTGTCAGAAACATATTGGTACTTTTCTTTTGGTGTTTATGTATGTTCATGCTTTTTATACTTTTCGAAGTGTCACATGATCAACGTTCATCATCATCAACCCAATAATCCGCTCGAAAATAGGGTTTGTTTGAGGGAAGGTTACAAATAATTCATACCTACAACTCTTGGAAGAGAGTGCCAGAGGAATGTGGTTAATCTTACCCCAAAAGATAAAAGCCATGCATAGAGAAGAATATGAGTGATATTCTTACCTCAAGAGCAAAAATACTTGAATAAAAATAACATTAGCCAAAACTCGGGTTGAAACAAAATAATAATCAACGTTCTTTAGAATGTCTGTTTCAGCTGTTTATAAAATTTATAAAATATTGCCTCAACAATTATGACAACATTATTCAACAAAAATTTAAAATTTTGTTGTTTAATTTTGCAATTGTCATGGATTACAAATTAACTAAATCAATAATAATTAAACATAATTTTTTTTTTTGAAACAAGATACTTAACAAGTTTATTCGAAAATAACTATTATAAAAATTCGTGGCCTGCATTGGAAGGAACAAATACATAATTCATAAACTCTAAAGTGATTCTAAAAACAAAAAAAAAAAAAAAAAAAAAAAAAAAAAAAAGGTTGTAAATTTTTCCTTAAATTAAGCCAAGCTCTAGAATACTTTAGAGAACTGAAATGAAGCAAGAAAGAAAGGATTGAAGGGCTAAGATGTACTAACTAATGGAGTTTTTTGAAAGAATGAAATTGTTTTCTAATTGATTTAGAGTTTTGAAAACATAAATAAATGAATGATAGATTTTTTGTCTAAAGTTATAGCTCGACTCAATTCGCAATTTATAAACGCAAATAAAGGAATGATGGCCAAACAAGATCAACTCTTTGTAGAAAACACTGAGCTCAATTTTATTATTATTTTTTTTAATTTGAACTTGATTGGTGATACAGTTGTACTTGTACCTTCATTTCATAAAGTAAAAAAATGGTTTCCAGTAGAGGTGTTTATGGGCGGGCTTGGGCGGGTAGCTGACCGGGTTATACTTAAAAATCTACCCGCGGACTTAAATATTCAAAAGTCCGCCTGCATTTGCGGGCATATTTGCTGCTACCCGCCCATTTTTAAAGTGGGTTGCACCCGCGGGTATTTATTACATAAAAATTAAAATATAATCCAAATTATAAAGTTAAGTTTTAATAACAATTAGAATACAACACATTGTCAAAAATACTCCAAATACATAAAAGTCTCAAAAAACTCAAATTTTATGAATATAACCATTATGTTGGATAATCCAACAAAAGCATTGCATCATCGATTTATCGTAATACGGAGTACGAAGTCCAGAGATATACCTCTCCAATCATAATAAATTAAAAAGATTATTAAAGTGGGTATGAACTCTAATTACTAAATTTGGGTATGTAGTAGAGTAGTAGTACTAGACAGTACAATACTAGTGTTAGCAATGCCATTGAGGATGAATTGAAAGACAACGAGGTGGTGCAATTGATCACTAAGAGTGCGTAAGGAAGTGTCGAACAATCAAGACACACGCCTCCAGCAGCTTTAGCTTTTAAATTACTTAGTTTAATTTTTAGTCCAAGTAGCTAGGTAGTTATTTCCATGTAATTAAACAAAAAATTAGAAAAATAGGTGGTTATTTTCGGTTTTCAAAATAGGTTTTTTAGAAGTTATTTTCTGAATTAAATTAGGAAGTCAAGGAAAGTTATTAGTCGGTTTTAAGTAGTTTATTTCTGAATTATTAGGTGGTTATGAGTCGGTTTTTAAATTAGTTTCTTTCGTTTTGCTTTCTTTATAAATAGCTTAGCATGTAATGTAATTTTCAGGGTTGATTAATGAAAAAGAAACCCGAAACGTTTGTTTCAAATCCCCGCTATTTGTATGATTCTTGGATTGGAGTCGTATTTGCAAAAGTTCTTATGCTTAGTGTATTTGGCGCGTGCACCTGTGCCGTAAGAGCGTCGTTACTTGCTACGTAGATTCATAGTGAGTTTCGATATTCGCCATCAGCCCATCACTATCCTTTACTTGTTGTTTTCGAAAATCAAACAAAAACATCAAAAAAAATCAGTTTGTTCATTCGATATTCACCACCTTTCTTTCCCTCCATCGTTCTCTCATCGTTTTTCCTTTTGATCCATGATTAAAGCTTGTAAGAACCCCTAAGGATTAGGCGTTTTTACAACAGATTGGTATCAGAGCCAGGTTTATCCTTGGAGAAAATGCAATCGAAAAACCAAATCAGAAACTGTTCCCGTAATACAGATTCTGCCTCCAACTTCAACAGGCCATAACTTCCTCGTCCGATATCCAATTTGCAAAATTCTTTTATTCATTTTGGGTATTTTTTCGAGATATACGCACCTGTAAAATTTCATAATTTTACGTGATCATTTTCTATTAAACTGGGCAGAATTTTCGAAAGTGTGCAAAAATGAGTGGCGTTGATAGCGAGACACAACGTGAATCGTTCTTCCTAACGAAGTGCACCATCAAGAAAAAAAATTGTTCCTTGATCATCGATGGTGGTAGTTGTACCAATGTAGCATCTCAAACACTTGTATCCAAACTAAACCTAGAAAACATATCTCATCCCCATCCTTATACCCTTCAATGGCTGACTCAAAGCAAAGGCCTTAAGGTCACTCATCAAGCCCGTGTTTGTTTCTCAATCGGTAACTACTACAAAGAAGAACTATTTTTGGAACATTGTACCCATGGACGCCTATCACATACTTCTAGGTTGACCATGGCTCTTTGATCGTCAAGTCGTTCATGATGGTTACCTAAACACCTACACCTTCACAACAAATAAAAAAAATAACCTTAATTCCTTTCACCCCAACCGAAAATTCAGAAATACTACCCCTCCCTTAGAACCGATCATCACCCTTACTACTCTTCTCACCGCCGAACACCATGAATTCCAAGCCCACAAAGATCTAATCCTTTCCCATTCCGACGAAGAAGAGAACCCAAGAACCGAACCAAATCACCCATTTTCAACCCCTTTACAAGAAGATTTCAAAGAAGTCTTTCCTACAGAAATTCCCCCGTGACTTCCTCCTTCTAGAGACATTCAACACAAGATTGATCTTATTCCTGGAGCCGTGTTACCAAACAAGCCAGCCTATAGAACCAATCCTAAAGAAACCGACGAAATTCGTAGGCAAGTTGGAGAACTATTAGAGAAAGGGCTTATAAGGGAATCATTAAGTCCATGTGTAGTTCCTACACTTTTAGTACTTAAAAAGAACGAAGAATGGAGAATGTGTGTAACATCCATGCCCCTCGGACCGCTGGTGACTACTTTTGGAGACTGTAGACTAGCCCCACAAACCAACACAAGTCTTTCCAGCGCACTTTGGCCTCACTCGTGCGCACCCGGGAAAACTTCCCAGGAGGTCACCCATCCTAAGATTGCTCTCCACCAAGCACGCTTAACTGTGGAGTTCTTAGCAAATGGGCTCCCTAAAAAAGAAGATGCACCTTGTTGATATAAGTAGTTTATCAATCTCTTTTCAAGCTAAATCTAGGATATTACAGGTGCGCACGAGTGAGGCCAAAGTGCGTTGAAAAGACTTGTGTTGGTTTGTGGGGCCAATCTACAGTCTCCATGAGTACCACCAGCGGTCTGAGGGGCCGGAGTGTTACAAATGGTATCAGAGCAACCCTGCGACCGTGTCTGATAGTGTTCAGTGCACCTAGCGGGGGAAAAGATCCTGAAGTTACGGTCCAACGAGGACGTTGTATTCTTAAGTGGGGGTGAGTGTAATACCCCAGATTTAGCTTGAAAAAAGGATTGATAGATTACTCATATCAACAAGGTGCATCTTCTTTTCTAGGGAGCCCATTTGTTAAGAACTCCACAGTTAAGCGTGCTTGGTGGAGAGCAATCTTAGGATGGGTGACCTCCTGGAAAATTTTCCCGGGTGCGCACGAGTGAGGCCAAAGTGCGCTGGAAATACTTGTGTTGGTTTGTGGGGCTAGTCTACAGTCTCCAAGAGTAGTCACCAACGGTCCGAGGGGGCGGGGTGTTACAAATGGTATCAGAGCAACCCTGCGACCATGGCTGATAGTGTTCAGTGCACCTAGCGGGGGGAAAGATCCTGAAGTTACGGTCCAACGAGGACGTTGCATTCTTAAGTGGGGGTGAGTGTAATACCCCAGATTTAGCTTGAAAAAGGATTGATAGACTACTCATATCAACAAGGTGCATCTTTTTTTTCTAGGGAGCCCATTTGCTAAGAACTCCACAGTTAAGCGTGCTTGGTGGAGAGCAATCTTAGGATGGGTGACCTCTTGGGAAGTTTTCCCGGATGCGCACGAGTGAGGCCAAAGTGCGCTGGAAAGACTTATGTTGGTTTGTGGGGCTAGTCTACAGTCTCAAAGAGTAGTCACCAGCGGTCCGAGGGGCCGGGGTGTTACAATGTGTAGATAGTAGCGCAATCAACAAGATCACGATCAAGTACAGATTTCCCATAATCTGATTAAATGATCTCCTTGATGACTTGTATGGATCGAAAGTGTTCTCTAAGATTGATCTCCGGAGCGGTTATCATCAAATTCGTATTCACGAAGGAGATGAATTGAAGACGGCTTTCAAGACAAAAGAAGGACTCTATGAATGGCTTGTCATGCCTTTCGGGTTATCAAACGCCCTAAGCACATTCATGAGACTTATGAACCAGACCCGCAAACCTTTTTAAGGTCACTTTGTGGTGGTATACATCGATGACATCTTCGTGTACAGCAAGAACGAGGAGGATCATGCCTTGCATTTAGAAGAAGTTTTCCGAGTCCTTGCTAATGAGAAGTTGTATGGGAACTTGGAAAAATGTCAATTCTTCTTGACGTTTGTGGTCTTCCTAGGTTTCATCATTTCGGACCAAGGGATCAAGGTGGATAAGTAGAAAGTCCAACCATTCGAGAATGGCCGCCACCAACTAGCATAACTCAAGTCCGTAGCTTTCATGACCTCTTTTTATCGACAGTTTGTTCCTCACTTTAGTGATTTCATGGCACCTTTGATGGAAATAACGAAACTCAAGAGCTTTGAGTTGAACGACCAAGCACAAGCTGCCTTCGAGGAGATAAAACATTGACTTACAACCGCTGCCCTCGCACTCCCTAATTTTGATGAGGTTTTTGAGGTGGAATGTGATGCATCCGGAGTTGGCATTGGTGCGGTCCTATCTCAAAAGGGGCGTCCTCTTGCTTACTCTAGTGAGAAATTGAATGAAGCTAAGCGTAAATACTTGACATATAATAAAGATTTTTATGCTCTGGTTCGTGCTCTAGACCATTGGCGACATTACCTCATATCCAAGGAGTTCATTCTTCATTCCGATCATGAGGCCTTGAAGTACGTACAAAACCAACAGAAGTTGCAATCCCGACATGCCAAATGGGTGGAATTCCTTCATGCCTACAACTTTAGTATCAAGCACAAATCAAGCAAACTTAATCGTGGAGCCGATGCCCTATCCCGACGATATCTCTTGATAAATTCTTTACAAACTAACATAGTTGATTTAGAATTTATTAAGGAGTGCTATTTGCAAGATAGCGATTTTGGGAAGATCTACCAATCATGCAAGGAACGACCCCAAGACGATTATTTCATTCAAGATGGTACTTGTTCAAAGGCCTAAGGGTATGCATTCCTAAGCATAGTGTTCGCTAGTTTCTCATCAAAGAAAATCATGAAGGAGGATTAGCAAGTCCTTTTGGAGTTGATAAAACCCTTGCTTTGATGAAGGAACACTTCTTTTTGCCGCGATTATCAAGGATTGTCGCATTCCTTATTCAAAGATGCACCACTTGTTACCATGCTAAAGGGGGACTTCTAATGCCCTTACCGGTCCCAAAGGCCATATTGGAAGATGTTAGTATGGATTTCGTCCTAGGTCTGCCCCGCACACAACGCAACAAGGACTCCATTATGGTTGTGGTTGATTTGTTTTCCAAAATGGCACACTTCATTCCATGTCATACCACTTACGATACGGTTCAGATTGCGGACTTATACTTCAAAGAGGTTGTTCACTTGCATGGCATTCCAAGGACAATGGTTAGTGATCGCGATACTAAATTTCTTAGTCATTTTTGGCTAACCTTATGGCGCAAGATAGGCAAGAGATTGAATTTCACCAGCTCAAGTTACCCTCAAACCAATGGGCAAACGAAAGTCACCAACCGCACATTGGGTACCCTATTGCGTGCCTTGATCACTAAGAAGCCAATACAATGGGAAGAATTATTGACTCATGCCGAATTCGCATATAACCGAGTACCTCACAAGACAACAGGTCTTAGCCCCTTTGCTATTGTCTATGGTTGCAATCCTTTGACACCAATCAATTTGGCGCCATTCACTTCTCAAACCAAGTTCAGTTATGAGGCAAATGAACGAGCACAGGAAATAAGATAAATCGAAACCAAGTCCTTGCTTGTCAGTAGGGATGGCAATGGGTAGGAATCGACTTGGATTATCCACCATTCAACTTTGCTCCAGATATATAAAATTCGGATTATGTTTTTTCATCCACCTCTAATCGGAGTCGAATTATGCATACTCCAAATTTACTTCGACTCGGACTCTTAGACGTCCGACAGAGTTTGAATTATTATCAAGTTTTATTGTTATCGATATTATATTAATGAATTAAAATAGAACTTAACAAAAAAAAATATGTCCTTTAAGTTCTAGAATCGTAGAATAGCAACTCGAGTTATAAGATTTTATAGAATTTTAAAAATACTCCACAAAAGTGCTAAATTGGCCCTTAGCCCAGTCAATCAACTATATCCCTCGACCCTAATTTCTAACTTTTTGCTTTCTAATGATTAATTGAGACTCTTGACCATACTATTTTATGAATATCACGCATGGTAATTGGGACTCTTAACTTTTTAATGAAAATTCTTAGTATCTTAGAGTTGTCTTTTTATCTAGCTAGATTACTAATTGAGGCTTGGTTTCATTTGGTGTTACCGACTTACAAATGATTGAATAGGTGTTCATTATTGATAAAATTTGAATGATTCATTGTTAAAACTATATATTGAATTTTTTATTTGTTATTATGAAATTATTTGGGCTTTAAAATTGTCAAAATATAATCTGGCTTTCATAAATCTATTCAAGATCACTCTACTTAGCATTACTTAATTTAATAAAGAACATTGTTATTATATCTACTTGGTGTGTTTGTTTTACTAAATTATTGATTGTATGATTAGGGAATAATAGAAAATAGTAAATAAATAAGAAATATATATGTTGTATTTGTTGAATATTAACAAAGTTTTTTAAATGTTAAATGAATTTCAAGTGTTTTTTAAAAATAAAAATGGCTAAATAATATACATAAGCAATCACAACTTTTTATTTTTGTAAAATTCTAAAATCATTTGATTCAATGATTCAAATTTAGAGTTGTTTTCGTTTTGAGTTAAATTTACACTTTTAATAACTTTGGCTATGATTCTACTGATCTCTCTTTTAATGTTCAATTATGAAACCTAAAACATGGAGTTTAAATCTTTGAGTATCTTAATTATATTCATTTCTCGGTCGGGTGTCGGGTCGAGTTGAAACGGAGTCGGATCGAGTTGGATTCGAATTGAAGTATTAGATTTTTTTTAAGGTCCAACTCAGGTCTGTCTACGAATCGGACTCAACTTATATATAAATCGGATTCGGAGTGATAAGTGCAATTATTTTCACTTATTTATATCATTTTATACTCCTTAATGATGGTCGTTGTTAGTAATTCCGTGCTTATTTTGAAAATTTATGCTACTTTACTCGTTTTGGTTCTTCATGTTGATTTTCAGTGGTTTTGATTGTTTTAAGCATAATTCTTATGGTTTTAATGATAGCCGAGTTCACTAAGGACATTTAAGCTCGGGTGAAGATGTTCTACAAAGGAAATGAGCAAAAGAGTAAAAGAGTGTTTATAATGCAAAAGTTTTGAGGTGAAATTTGATACATGTCTACTCTTTTGGTCATAACTTTTGATAGGAATATCTTATTAACGCAAGGTTTGCAAAATTAAAAACTAGACTTCAAGAGCTTTCCAACAATATATGATATGTCTAATTCCGACAATCTAACAAAAATGGTTACCGTTTGAAGTTGCTGTAATTTTCCAACGCCCAAAGCCGACTCGGCAATAATGCAACATCTTAGAAAGCCGACTCGGCTGCTTCAATTCTAGGCTGCATGGGATTTCCAAACGACAGTTTTCTAAAACTTCTATTAGCTTTAGTAATTAGGGTTAAGTCTCCTATTTGGGGGGGGGGGTGGCGGGCTCCTTCTTCCTTTTTTTTTTATCCTTCTTCCTTCCTCTAGACTTTATTCTACTTATTTTCTATTAGTTTACTCTTAATTTTCATCTTTTAATTTAGTTTTTCATTAAGTCTACCATTAATCTTCCTTTGAGCATTGTAAGTTTTCTTTAGTATTTAATTTTCTTTGTCTTTAATTCCTTGTATTAGTTTTAATCTTCCTTTAGTGAACTTTAATTATTGTTATTAATAATCCTTTAATAAAAACTAGTTTGTTCTTCATTCATTGTTCTTTGAATTGATTGTTGTGTTCTTTGGTATTCAATTATTGCTTTTCTTGAATTTGTCATTATTATCATATTTATCCATGTTTAGTATTATCATAGGGTTTGTGTTAATTGCTTTTACCATGATAATAGTGTGTAGATCAAAGTTTGAACCTATAAGTCATGTATGATTTAATTATTGAAAGTGTCTATAAAACTAGGATTAAAGTGGTTGAATTGTGCTAATAACTCTAAGTTAAACATGCTTTGTCGGACTAGTCAATAGAACTAGCGTGTGAGATTAGGATCGACTTTGCTTTAGGATAAATTTTAGTTAAATTCTTATGAATTCGTTCAATAAAACTAGCGTATGAGAATTGAATTAATAGGGTCTAAATCTAATAGTTAATCAACAAAACGAGAGTTTAAGATTAAAAGGTGATATTTAACCATGTAATTTATTCGACATTTCATAGACACTAATGAAAATTTGATCATACAAGACTTTAAGGGATTCCCGACACCCTAGATCTATTCATCATATAGTTTAATCCGTATTTCTTATTGTATTTGTAGTTTGATAGTTAAACAACCAACTAAACATATTTCTCTTTGAACAATATAATTGGTAGAAATTAGCAAGTTTCTTGTCCTAACTTTCTTGTATTCGACTCGTGACTACACGTACATAGTGCGCTTGCGGTTAAATAAAATTTGCACATCACGGAGTCATATATTATTTTTCTCGGACTTAAATTGTATTAAATTTCTCGAATCGGGTCAGATCAGGAGAGAATTCAGATTGGATTGCCATCCCTACTCGTTAGTAGTTTGGTTTTCTGAAAATACATCTATCTATTTTGGTACCTCATCCTTTAAACTTTAAGGAATTCTTGTATGCGGGGGTCCTAAAATTAGGACTAGTCCACACACATATGTGATCACTTTTAAGGCTTATGTGATCACTTTTAAAGAATAGGTGGTTACTTTTTACTATTATAAGTGATTACTTTTAAAGTCTGATAATTTTTATGGCATATGTATTACTTTTAACACCTATGTGATCACTTTTAAGGCTTAAGTGATCATTTTTAAATTACTGTGTGATCACTTTTTAAGTTTTTGTGGTTACTTTTAGGTTTATGTGATCACTTTTAAGACATATGCGATTATTTTTAATTTTCAAGTCAACCAACACCACCACCACTAAAAAATATAATCTTCATAAGCTTTAAAAGCGATCACATAAGTCTTAAAAGTGATTACATATGCTTTTAAAAGTGATCACATAATAAAATAAAAATGATCACATAATAAAATAAAAATGATCACATATGCCTTTCAAGCTTCTAAGTGATTATATAGGTCTAGTGATCACATAAGTTAAAATAATACTCTCTCCCATTCAATTTAGTTGTCCAATTTGATTTCGGCACAAAAGAAAATAAGGGGACAACCTAAAAAACTAAACTCATATACAATATTGGATATTTTTAATATTTAGAATTGAAGGGGACCACCTAAAATAGTAGACTCATGTGCAATATTAAGTATTTTTAATATTAAGTATTTTTAATATTAAGAAAATGAGGAGATCACCTATAAATATATGTCTTAAAATACAAATAAAACAATAAAAATAAATTGCTCACAAAGAAAATGAAACAATTAAAAAAAATTGAAAGGAGTTTTTAAAATAATATCTGAAATAGGGAAAAAAAGAATTATCAGAAACGCGTCCTAATTTTAAGACGGGTCTTACTAAAGATTTGGTGTTTATCATAATTTCTACCAAATCAACCAAAAAAATTACTGGTAAACCCTAAAAGGCCCAAAAGAAAAACAAAAGACATTTCTTTATCTCTTTCAGTCTATACAATTTCTGACAAGTTTACAGGATACTGAACTCCAGATATTCTTCATCTCTAGAAAAAAACGGTGTGCACGATTCAATCTCATCTTATTCTAATGGAATTGCGAAATCACGCTTTAATTATCAAATTTTTGTTTCAAATATCGAATTTAGTATCTTATTTTTCTGAAATACTTGAATTAATTGATTGTCATTTATCTTGTTTTAGGGTTTGATAATAAGTAGGGAAGAACAAGAAAGTGTGATTAAAGATGAAAGGTGAAGTACAAATGGAGGAAACTCCATCATCGTCATCATTTGCTTTGGATGAGAGAGATACTGATCCTTTGATTCCGATGAAAAAGGATGATGATGGAGTCGTTAATAAATTTTCGCCTTCTTCGTTGACGGAAATAGTAAAAGCAGAATTTGATGATAATGGTGGCGAAGGCAGTGATGATGATCTTGAAGCTGGTTGTACTCCTTGTTGTCGCATTTGTCTTGAATGTGATGGAGAAGATGGTAAGATAACTAATATTTTTATACTTATTAATTTTTTTTTAATTTTTATTTTTGATTGTTTTGAATGCAAATTATCTGCCATTCTTTCTTTTGCTTTTGGATGTGTATGGGAGAGCTGTAGTAGTCACTTTGAAGTGTAGGTTGACTAGGATATTGATTTTTAGTTTAATAACAAGGTTTTAATGGGGGTCAGATCCAGCAAAAAAAACAAGTGTCGTCGATAATCTAATAAAAAATTTACATTCAACAATGTTTGATTAAGCCTAGCGTCGTCTTAAAAATTTTATAGTAGGGACGCCAAAAAAGGACATCAAACTATAACGACTATTCATCACAAAATTAGGACTATTTTATAAAAAGTTTAACAAAGTTAGGCCTATACAAGCAGAGTTTTATATGCCTATATCAGCATTATGAGCAAAAAGCATGACAATCCAGCATCATAAGTCAATGGCAATGAGTCATGTATGCATAGATCATGCTATCAACATATCAGCAGCTTCAATATAACTATGATGATCAGCACCAGCATTAGTTTGGGACAAAACATATCATTGGCAACACATTTTGGCTGTCATCATATGAGCAGATTATACATTAAGCAACCGCATTCTAGTCAGCAGAAATTCAGTATAATGTCACACCAAATCTCACCATCCACCAACTGGCTAGCCAATGCAATATCATAACTTCGTAATCAGTAGCTCTGTGCACTAGATTAAAAAATGACACATCACGCTTAGCTTAACAGCGACACTAGTCTATTTTAACATTCATCTAATTTGACAGAAATTGTGGATTCTAATTCTACATCAGTTTATCTTCCCATCATCTAATTTGAATGATATAGCTGTAATCATCAAAATAACAAACGCCCTAAAGTTTTGGAAAAAAAACCCTAATTTTCACAATTGTCAATTTAATTTTAATGAAAAGCGTAAATGTGCAATAACCACATACAAATAAGTAAATAAATATAGACAATTTAAAAGGGATATTCAAAAGAAATACCTTCAAAGTTCAAAGAAGTGCAATGCCAATGTCTTCAATGGAGATTAGAGATTGAATAGTCGATTGATGCATAAGGTTATCGCTTGTTCGCCAGAGCGCAGTTGTAGAGCAAGCCAGGTGACAGGCGACGACTAGGGAGTGAATGGACTTTTGGGCGGAAATGATGAATTTCGAATAGATTTTGTGTTGATCAAGAACTTTAGGGTTATTGCAACATTCTAACTTCTTTTTTTTTTTTCCCTAAATCTTTTTTTTAAAAAGAGGGAAAAGTGACTATAAAGGGGCTCGTACTGCAGACCTATTGGATGAAATTTAACCTTGTAACCAACTCATCTAGCTATACTCTTTCTAAATATTTGTTTATTTCAAAATTTAAGTGATGTCAATAACATCACTAACCTCCCCCTAGTTTCGCATGCTCCCATTTTGAGCCCTTTATTATCCATGTCTTTTTTTCTTATTAATGTGCAAATAAAATACATATTCGATTTGTAACGCGATTTTTTTGTTGACTAATGCTCTAAATATTAATGGTTTATGGTTACAATGAACACATCATGTTAACTGAATGACACTATAATGGCTTCCCTAGGTGATAGGGTAATATCCAAAGGCGGATCTAGGGTTTAGACTCTCTGAAGGCGCCAACAAATGGACGGAATTTTAAATAAATCTTGCGGATTCCTTTCGATTGTAAAATAAGTAACTAAATTTTTGCTCATTTATTTCTGGAAAATGACATGTAGAAGCACAATCATTCAAAACAAAACCCAAAGTAATATAAAATGAAATTTAGTAACTCAGGTTGAGGAATGATTGTGAAAACCAATGACAATATACCATACCCATTGATTCAAAAAATCGACATGCAACACTCCACAACAAAGTGGAAGCCTAATTGATTCAAATATGACATCATCTTTGAAGGAAAAAAAGAACTGACCGAAAAACTCGTCACTTTCATATAGAGGACATTAACAAACATAACACTTCAAAAAACTCGTCACATGGAAATTCTTAGATAACACTCCAAAAAAAAATTTAAAGAACATTAACAAACATAACACTTCCAAAAAAAATAATCAATTAATAATAAAGATTATAGAAGATAAACAAAAAAGTTGAAGATTTCAAAATCATAATTCATAATCAAAGAAGATAAACAATAAGAATATTCAATTGAAAATCAAGAAACCCTAATATTGGGATTTCAAAATCATAATTCATACTTGAAAATGGAGATTAGAGAGAATAAAAGCAATCAAGCTGGTAGCAAATCGGCGCAACACGACAACAGGAAAAGCGGTGGAGACTCAGAGTGTCAGACAGTAAGGAGAGTAAAGAGAGGTGCTCAGGTGCAAGAAATGTTTTTGTGTTTGGGAAAACATTTCATTTTTTTAAAGACCTTTTTCCACCCTGAATGAAACAAAATGCGGAATGTTACATGATTCGTCCACCTTACATGCGAATCTCGATTGGATTCGATCGTCCCCAGCTGGGGTTTGTTCGCTGCTCCAATCTCCATCAATCGCGACTCATATCGATGAAATAGCCGATCCACTAGTAGAAGTCAAAAGATTTAAATAAAGAGAAAACAAGAGAAGAGAAGAAGAAAAATGAAGATATGGTGATCAAAGCTCCCATTAAAAATTATTGAAGAGGAGATGTTCAAGTCTTCTAGAAGAATCATATTACGTGCTTTTTTTAGGGTTTTAAAATGAGAATGAACTTTTAGTTTTTATTTGTTTAGAGGGATTTAAACTTCAAAGGACTCATGCATCATTGAAATGCGCCTTGTTAAATGGACAAAATGGATAAGGAGTTTAATTTTTTGAGTTTATTTGTTTAGTGGCATTTAAAGATGGCATTCAATATTAAGATTAAAATATTAAATTAATTACATTCTTTGTTGTATTTTCTTTTTAGTTCATGATTATTAATTTGATTTTTTTTAACAAATAACAAACCACAAAAACGAATCAAAAATCTAAAAATCGAATCAAACAACCCAATTGAACGAACAGTATATTTGCCAACTAAGTAATCACAAATTTGAATCCGTACAAAGAATCAATGCAAACTGCGAACCATGTGACACTGGTCATGAGTAAAATTTCTCATGTTATCCTTAGCGAACATTCATAAATTCCACAGTCGATGATTGAATGTCTGCTAATCGCTTACAAAAGAAGACCTTAATTTTTGTGCACCAGTTTATGAGCTTTTGGGGATACCTGATACTTTATGAGCTATAACCTTGTGAATATGAATTATTTTACTACTACTTACTTGAATAAATGATATGTTAGGACTTTCTTATATTTTCTTGCCGTTGGAGTGAGTCATAGCTTTAACCCCCCTTTTTACCTGTTGTCTGGCCATTCAACATAGTGTATGTTTTCTTTGCAGATGATGATCTAATATCTCCATGCATGTGCAAAGGTACCCAACAATTTGTTCATCGTTCATGTCTAGATCATTGGCGTTCAGTGAAGGCAAGTTGTCATTCTTTATGTATAATTCTTTGAATAATGAAAACATGTGTTCTTATTTTATCTTTTTATATTTTTTCAAAGATGCATGTTTAGTGATTGGATGTTGTTTTGGTGTCGTGGAGCTGATTTATAATTTTATGCAGGAAGGTTTTGCCTTTTCACATTGCACAACTTGCAAAGCACAATTTCATCTTCGTGTTGAATCATTTGAAGACAACTCTTGGCGTAAATTGAAGTTCAGGCTATTTGTTGCTAGAGACGTTCTCCTTGTATTCTTGGCTGTACAGACCGTAAGTTTAACTTTCGTCTTTCTTTTATTACGTGGTAATGGTGGTTTGTATGCAATTAAAAGATATAATGATTCAATATATATGTGTGGGGTTTGCAGGCTTACTTTTAACTTGTATAAATGGTAAGGGCTTTGTTTTTATGGAAATCTAATGGTGGAATTTATGAAGAAATGCCAATTTTATACTCTATATCCTTTTGGAATTTGACACTATTTATCAATGACCCTTAGTTCGTATTTTATTCTTAATCTATAATTTATAACATAGTCACGTTAGATCTTGTTTGATTTGTTTCAATGTAGATTTTATTGGTTGCAACTCTTATAAATTTGAATTATGCAGAATTAGAGATCTTAAATATTGAATTAGTGCATTGGCTATCATGCTATCCCAAATGGGACAAATGGTAGGAATAGGAGGGAATATTATATTTTCTCTAGTGTTTTATTTGTGTATTTGTTAGATTTTATCTTGATAGAATGTAGGCTATCGTCCATCAATGAGGGGAAGTTGGGATTGAATTTGTTTTTTATTTCTCCTTTGGTTTCTCCTTTTGCCATAATAAAATTTCGGAAAACATGCAAGCTTGATATGGATCATTGTATATTAAGTTATTAACACATCTAATTTAAGTGCCAATACTGAATGTTAGAACAGGAAATGGAGGCATTGTTATCCTCGACTACTCTATATCTATTAAGTTGACGATAGTTGTTTCATTCTTTGGGTGTTTGAGAGAGAGGCCGGGGAGGGGTGTTCAAATACATGGTCGTTATCTTTTAGTCTTTAGCCTCTAGATATATAGTTCTTTTGTTATTCTCATCAATAGTCCAACTACTCTCATAATCCAGCCCTTTGTTGTTTTCTACCCAAGATATGAATCAAATACATGATGTGATCCGAGATAAGACACATATAGTTAATACGTTAAGGTTAATAGGCAATGACCCAATCTAGGCCGATAGTGGAATCAACCCATGGTTTTCAGAGTCCTGATATTATCTACGATTCAACGACTCTACGATCCAAAAGTAGACGAGCGATAAAGATCTTGAGTAGGATCTTAATAATGGTAAGATCATAAAATCCTACCTAGATCAAGAATATGAGTGATAGGATCATAACACGATTTTATGATCTTGCGATCTTCCAATTCGATCCTACAAGGGTAGTCTCAATTATAAAAGATTCTTATATTCTACCTTTTACTTATATATCAATTTAAGTTAAATATACATCGTGATTACAATTAGAAAATTCATGTACTTACTGAATCGCATTTTATAAATAATTATTAGAAGTATTTCTTTTAATCAATATAAAGATAAAGTCAATTAAATCTTTATTTATTCATAAAAACTTAAAGATGAACTAAACTGAACAAATATAACTGACAATCAATTATCCTATAGCAATATTCGATTCTACCGATTTTGATTTACCCCCTTATCGACCTTAGTAGAATCCCGATTCTAACAACCATGAAGCAACCTATATGTATGTTTGAAAATTTTTAATACTATAGTTATTGTTATGCTCTGAGTTAAGTGTTGTCTTAGCTCTATTACTCTTAAGCTGTTTGGAACTTGGGACTATTGTCTACCCTTTTCCATTATCTTTTGAGTACTTAATATATCTGGAGCTGCAAAGTGCATAAAATATACTCCCTTCGTACCTTAAAGTTTTTCGCGTTTTTGGACATAATTTTTGGACATACTTAACCTTGTTCTTATTCTTGTTAATGCTTATGGTCCCTACATATTTTTCATTTTTATATTGTTTATGGTCCCTATATATTTTCCATTTTACATTGCTTATGATCCCCATATGTTTCCCACTAAGTTTATGTAAATGTTTTTTAATAGTTGGGTTCCCATACTTATTTCCACTAAATTTTAATTTTTTTTTAATGTATATGGTCTTTACTTTTCCTATATTAAATATATTATTCAATAAAATAATATATCCACCATAGAAAATTCTATTTTTTCTTAAATCCCGTGAACATTTATTGTGGGAACAACTTTAAAGGAACAAAGGTAGTAATTTGTTCCTTCAAGATGCTTTTTTTCCCTGATGTACTATATCTTTTGTTTATGGTTGTAATTGGTTTGGGATGAAGGAAGTGTTAATTTTACTTCCTCTGTACTTAAATACTTGCTACATTACGGTTATTGGCCCTATTCATCGTTCAAGCTTATCTTAAATATTGCAACTAATGTATTAGAAAAAATATAGTCATGTAGGATCATTTTTAAATCATCCAATCGTATATTTTCAAGATAGTAACGTTTTACAATTTTTAGTTATGCATAATTCAATTTATAAATAATCAAAACAACGCATTGGATTGTGTAAAAAGTCAAAGGTAGCAAGTATAATAGAATGAAGTATGACATAATTATGATTGATCAATATATTGCTTATTGGATCGTATGTAACAACCCACCTAGCTTGGACTATAGAAACAAGTTTATTACTACTTTAAAGAAAGTGGTTGTTAAAGAAAAGTTGACTAACATACCTTGATCGAGTTTGTATAGGCTAGATTAAAAGCAAATTAAACTTTAAAACAAATAATTTATTAGCGGAAAATATAATATAATTACATATCAAAAGTCCAATGGACCTCGAGAGCAAAAGTAACCTTATCCATAGTTTATTACAAGCTATTATGTACTAGGACGACGTGCCCATCATGACAACCTCTATTCCGCAACTTGCATAAGTCATCCTATCTCTATCAAACAAGTGATTTTGCTTTTCGACCTTGAATTTTTGTTATAATTTCCTTGAAATGTACCAAAACTTTTTGCTTCTTATAGTTGTTGTGGCGGTTGAAACAAATATTAATTAGTTGGTTCCTTTTTCTTTTCTCCGCTTCCACTAGTCTTTTCCTTTTCTTTCTTTATCACACTCCCCACCTGTGCGCCCCTTTCTACGGTCTTTTTATACATTAATCCAATAGTTGTATAACAATCGCGATCAATGTGCCTTCGAATCTCATATGACAAGCCTAACTCAAACCGTTGAATGTTGTGCTCTTCTGTTAGGACATCTTCGAGACATTACATTAAATTATAAACTTCCTATAATATTCATATATTATTAAATTCCCATCTCAAAATGAGCAAGTTTATTATCATCTTTCCTTACATATGGAGGATTAAGCTGGTTTCTAACACCGCTCTTGAACTGTTTTAAACGAATTTCTTTCCCGAAAGTCTGAATTACCTCCCCCTTACTTTACTCCTACCAATAGTCTCCCCCTTACTCATAAATAATATCAATTGAATTGGCTTCATTTTTAGAAAAAAACATACTCCCTCCTATTCACTCTAAGTGTCTCATTTTCTTATTGGATCAAGTTACCCTAAATGCCTCATTTCTATTTTGGATGTTAACTTTACCAATTTACCTTTATTGAACTTAACATTTTCACTACTTTACATTTATTAACCCCCCTTTACCCCTATCAAAATTTAAAAACACTACACTTTTTCTTTTGCATGTGGTCTCATTTGTCCACCTAAAAAATGGTGAAAACTCAAATGGGACACATTGAGTGAATAGGAGGGAGTAGTTTTCATCAAGAGTTATTTTACTTTTATGTTAGTTATTACCCTTTAGAACACATATATCCCTTTCATTTTTTTATTGTTCATTTTAGAAGACTTTTGTGAGAGAGAGAATAAACTTGGTGTTTTTGTCCGTAAGAATTGAGAATTTTTCTTTTGTTTATACAATAAGTTTTGTTAGATTGTACTTCCTAAGTTTTCAAGATCATGAGCCATGTCTATTGGTAATTAACTCACAATTGACACTCGAGTGTCATGGTTCGATCCTTACCTCGTGCTCTCACACCTTTTGCCACCTCAATTGCGTAATATTTCATTAACCACTCTCCATGTTTTCCACCCTTACTTAATTGTATGGGTCATATCTTGTTGGATCTCCCCACTACACTGAATTATGGACCCAAGTTATTTGAAGCATTCACTTGAAGAGATTTCTTTCTCTTTTAGCTTTATAGTGGCTCTCATTATTTAGTTTGTTCTAAAATTACACTCCACGTACTCTGTTGTGCTCCGACTTAATTTGAAACGTCGTGACTCCAACTCTTGTCTCCACCATTTTAGCTTAGCATTTACCCCCTCCTTAGTCTCATCTACCAAAACAATGAGCAAACAACAAGCTCCTAGACACGTCTCATTATATCGATCAAGTTATCTTATCTTGGACCCCTAAAAGGGGTATAGGGCCGAACCTTGATGAAGGCCAATTGTGATTGAAAAATCATTTGTTGCCCCTCTTCATGTTCTAACATTCGTCTTTACATCTCAATATATCTTGCATTATATTAATGCATTTCTTTGGAATGGCCTTCTTTGTCATTGTCCAACTTCTTTTGGTACCTTGTCATATGCTTTTTTCAAATCAGTAAAAACCATGTGCTAGTTTTTTTCTAGCCCTATAGTACTCTATCATTTGTCTTATAAGATGAATACCTTTCTTTGTAGATTTTCTTGGCATAAATCAAATTGTTTCTCTGATATGGAGTTACATCTCCTCATATGTATCTCTATCATTCTTTTCCATAACTTCATACTTTTATTGTATGACTTATGAGTACTTCTTTGATAGTCAAAACAATCTTGGAGATCTTTTTTGTATTTTAATAGGCATTACAGTACTTTCTCCACTCAATGGGCATCTTGTTTGTCCTCCAAATCTTGTTGAATTGATCGGTTAACCAAGTCACTCTATTCGCCCCTAGGCATATCCATACCTCAATAGGAATACCATCTTGCCCAACCGCTTTCTTTAGTTTCATTTTCTTTAAAGCCCCATTCACCTCTGATTTTTGTAATCCTCAGATAAATTCTCTATTTTCATCTAAGGGAATGATTGTTGTGTCCCATACAACATTTTTTTGTTCTCCATTAAATAGCTTATCAAAATACTCCATCCGTCAAACTTGATATTTTCGTCTTGGGACTAGAAAGCTTGAAAAACCCTATTGTGGCTTGGGTTTCACGTGCAGGCGGGAACGAAAAAAGATTTTTGTTGCTCATGAATGGTCATAATAATTTTGTTTTCTATGTTAGTGTATACCTTCCTAATTTCAATAGTTTTCAATCTTGCACCTCCCTTGACCAATATTGTGGCTTGAGTTGGGCCAAATTTTGGCCCAATTTAATTTACTAGTTAATCTAAAAGTATATAATCGAGTTTGCTCAAACCAAAAATCTTCCTTAATTGTCTTTTAACGTTGAACAAATAAAATTTGTACCGTTTAAAAGAAAATTATATAAAATATTTAATTTAATAATCTAATATCAATTATTCTTTAATAGGGAAATTATCAATGGTACCCCTGTGTTTTTGCACTTTATCTTTGGTACCTCTGTGTTTTTTCGATTATTAATGGTACCCCTAGCATTTCATGCTAATTACAACTGTGACATTATTCAAGTTTTGGTCGTTATCTTACCGTTATCTTGACATTATTCAAGGTTCAAAGAAGGTTCAAACAAACTGATCATGGCTTGTTTTTAAAAGGATTTAACGGCAAGATAACGGCAAAAACTTGAATAATGTCACGGTTGTAATTATAGGGGTACCATTGATAATCGAAAAAACACAAGGGTACCAAAGATAAAGTGCAAAAATACAGGGGTACCATTGATAATTCCCTATTTAATAATATACGATCTGAAGTTAGTGGGGTGTTACATCGTATGCTGCCATTTTGTACTTAAAATTTTTATTTCTTGATTGATGTTATAGTCATAAAGAGGTTCAATATGTTGAGACAAAGTGATCTTGTGTCCATGTTAAATCATTATTAATAAGTAAGCAGTTGTCCCAAGGTAACTGAAATGTCTTGGACCGAAGCTCATATCTCTCCAGATTGATGAGGTCATTGATTAATGGTAAAGACTTGTGTTCTAGTGAGAACTGAGAATTCATTTATCACTTGATTTTATGTTGTATGCAAGCTTGAGACCCAAGTTTATATACAAACTAGGTAGGAAAGATTTTAAGGTTTAAAGCAAAGCACAAGTGAGGTTCAATAAAAGGGTTACTTTTTGGAGCTTTTGGTATGTGTTTGAAGGATGAAGTTATACTTTGCGGATGGATAAAGTAATCAGAAGTTGATGTATTGTTTTTTTGGTTTTTTTAAGAATATTTTAGACAGACTTGGTTAAGGAATTACAAACGATTTAGGAATGGGTTTAAGGGAAGTAATTGAGGCCTTTTGATACATTTGCACCACAAACAACAAGTACTTGATGATTTGAGGAATCGAAAGGAAAGGATAGTTTGGCAACGCTTTGAATTAGCACAGATGCGGATACACCACTGATTTAATACAAAGGCCTCCTAAGATCACAAGTAGTATGCCACACTACTAAGCAAAAGGGACTTTTTAAAAGGATGGTCCTGGAATCTACACTGCTAGGTCCGAGAGTGTGGAAGTCTTGATTCAAAAGAGAGTTCTTGATACTGAGAATAGTCTCTTCAAAACAGTCTGCCAGCTGTTGCTTCAGAGGCTTGTTTGATTGTTACAGTTGTGTGTTGGATTGAAGAGTTGACTTGGCCAATTGGTGAGGGTGCCTTAATGAAGTGAGCCACTCCTTGCTATTGACAACTGTAGGGAGTGAGGAGAGCTGGTCTTGGGTTTCAACAGGTTCATCAGATGAACTAGGATCATCAAGAAGCCTAGGTTCAGTTGGTTCATCATCATCAGTGCTTGAACTTGGTTCAGACGACCACTGGAACTGATTAATTTTTTGATGTAGACCCCAAGCTTATTAAGGCTTTGACGTTGATGTGATTATAATGAAGTTTCTTCTCTGTGTATTTCGTTGGAGATCGGTTATTTAAAGTTCCAGGTGATGGTTGCTATCAATGATCAATTAGATTCAACATCTTTGTTAACAATGGTAAGTTTGCATATATCCCACTATCCAGGCTAAAGCATCCTTAATGGCATTGGGTAATAGAATGATATATTGAATTTTCATCTCATGGTTCTAAGTGTTAGTTGCACGTTAAATATTCTTTTTTATGTGCTTTTGTCGAGTTTTGTACCTAACCGTACGCCAGTAACCTGTTGTCTTGGACAATAGAATAATGTAGGTTTACTATTAACGAATTCACTGGTCATACATACTCTTTTCCCCGTTCTGTTTGTATAGTTGAATATACTGTGTTATCCTTCTCCCATTTGTATTATCACTTTTAATTTTCAAGCACTGATTGTATTTTTGAATTTATGTTAAGAAAGTAACATTTATACTAATTAAATCCTTTCGCTTCAGTATATTTGATCATACAAACAGGATATATGAAAATTAACAGCTCATAATTTTCCTAATCAATCTCTGGAAAAAAGTCCATGCTTCTCTATAGTGTATTTTTTTAGTATGGTTCCAAGTAAAATTTCATCTAACCTATTGTCTTTTTAGGCAATTGCTGCAATGGGTGGTTTTGCATATCTCATGGACAAAGATGGTGCTTTTAGGAATTCGTTTAGTGATGGTTGGGATCGTATATTGTCAAAGCATCCTATACCATTTTACTACTGCATAGGTACGTCGTATGCCTCGATTTTTTACATATCCTGCTGTACATCATTGTTACTAGAAAGGGTGGTGGGGTAGTGCTATGGCTTCTTTAATTATATTCTCTTCAAATGACTTACAATATCGACATTCTTGAAGTTGTCTTGATATAAGCGGCCATCTATGTTCGTACAGTGTAGCACAAGTGACATATAAAAGGGTCAGGAAAGTTGGAGATAGACCATGATGCTGAGTTGACATTAAGGAAGAAGAGAAATCATGAAGTTTTATGTGTTCTGCAGCCAAGATTGATATGATTCAGTTGATTATTGACTTAGTTTGAGCCTTGAGGAGCGTTTGTAAAGTACTGATTGTTCTGGGAAGAATAAAAAACAATGATGTACTAATTTTTTGTTGACTGTTTTCTATTTGGTGACTTGGCAAATCACCTTGCATGAAGAAATTAGGCGACATTAGAGGCAAAATGGCCATGTTTCTGATTCGGTGCCGATTTGTGGATCTTCCATCCGTTTCTGTTTGAATAGGATGAATTGTTGTGCTATCCAACTCCTAGAGTGGCAGTCTGTTTAGTGGACCCATCGGCTATACTTTAAGCGCTTGATTCTCATTGTGATTGGACACCTTAAAGTGGGCCTACTCCTTTAGTTAATATTTGTATTGAGAGGCTACACCCTGGCTGTTACAGTTGGGGCTTATGATGATGTTACTGTTACTGACAGGTAATGTCGTGTGAATTTTGAAGGTAAGCATTGGAAGTGGAGTGAGTGGTAATGTTAAAAGTTAAAAATGGGATAGGGCAGAATGCAGATTTGTATATTTACTGTGGACAATGAGCGCAAGTGTCTTGTAGAATTGTAGAAATATCATTAAGGATGCTTGAGAGGGAGGTCTGCAATCCCTTATTAAGAGCAAAGGAGAGGCTGTGGATGACTGCTATTTGGATTGCTTTTGCAAGTTTGTAATTTTGTATACTTAGATTGCTGGCCATGGCAACTAGGGCTGCACACGGTCCGGTCTGGTCTGGTTTGACAGAAAAATCAGACCAGACCAGAAATTCCGGTCTGGAAAATTTTCAGACCAGACCGGACCAGTCAAGAGACCATACCGGACTGGACCAGACCGTTCTAGAACGGTCTGGTCTGGTCTGGTGTACGGTTTTTTTTTTTTAATTTTTTTAATTGAGTGAGAATCTAAGACAAACGATAATTTGTAACAAAATACATCATCAAATCCGAAACATCACAAATAAATTTTATTGAACATTTCAAGATAAAACGATCAATGAATGATACTAAATTCTATTGAGTAGCCTACCGCTCACCCTACTCCTTTATTCAAGTTTGGGATCAACAATAAGTGACACACTCACAAGATAAAGCACTTACAAGCAGAGTTTTAAGACAGAACTATGATCAAAAATAAAGTAAAGAGAATCCAGAAAGATTTAAGCTATGAATGAAATTTTAACTTGATAAGTATTCCCATGAGAACTTACAGATTGAGACATGATACACTCAAGAATAAGCTGGGAAGTTGCAGAAGTAGCAAAAGAAAAAAGAATTTCCAAAAATAATCTTTTTATGATCATCAGATTCTCCTTCAAGAATAGGGGGAGTAGTGCAGGAATGAACAGTTTTGGGAGCTAAAGGGAGAGACTGAGAAAGAGCTTTTGAGAGTTGATTACGGTTTTCCGGTCCGGTCTGGTCTGAAAATTTTAAAATCGGGACCGGACCGTAAACCGTTTTAAAAATTAAAAAAAAAAATCGGACTGGACCATTTAGACCGTAGACCAGACCAAATATTTAAATTACGGTTTGGTCCGGTTTGGTTTACGGTTTAGACCAAACTCTCTTCTGCCCTAATGGCAACTCTAATGGAGATGAGTAAGGAATGTGTCACTAGCATATTAATTTAACTTATTTTTTTATCAAGAACTTCTGAATTAAGATGAAGTGTTTAAACAACTTGTGAAATCGAAATGATTCCTGTTGTCAACCGTTATACTCAATGCATAAGTACATTGTTATTGAACTGTCAAGCACCTTAGATGAAGGAGTATCTAACATACTAGAATAAATCAGATTCGCAGCAAAATATTATGATAGGGTTGGATCCTGGGAAAATTTATGTAGATTTTTTTTAATTGGCGAAGTTTTCGTTTGATCTTTGTGTCTTGGAGGATAAGAAATGAATTTTTAAAATTTTAATTTGTATATATATATATATATATATATATATATATATATATATATATATATATATATATATATATATATTTTACGTAACCTTTTTTTCGGGCAGAGGAATCTGATACACAATTGCGTTTAAATCTTGTGTTTGATGAACTGTGGCATTGGGGCTTATGTATGCACTCCAGTATGGGAGGTTCCTCACTTCTCTTTTATCTCCCCCTTTCTCCGTTGTGTGTCTGTTTGATGTTTTAACGGCAACATCATTTATCGGTTTCATTTTTTTCTAAATTCTAGTCTCATCAGTTTTTATATGGGGCTAGCTTTTCACTTTATACATTTCATCTACTGATTGTTGACATGTTTTATTCAACAGGTGTGGTGATGTTCTTTGTGTTACTTGGGTTCTGTGGGCTTATAATTCACTGTTCCTCTCTCAACAGTAATGACCCGCGCATGGCTGGTTGTCATAACTGCTGTTATGGGTGGGGCATTTTAGATTGTTTTCCTGCATCTATGGAAGCGTGTTTTGCACTCGTCATTGTTTTTGTGGTGATCTTTGCAATCCTTGGAATTGCATATGGTTTTCTTGCTGCTACCATGGCTATTCAGAGAATATGGCAGAGACACTACCATATCCTCACAAAGAGGGAGCTAACTAAGGTTGGTACTCAACTATGCATGCATTTAACTGTCAGAAGCCTGTTGAATCTTCTACTGATAAATCTACAATTATAAGAAAAGCTGACATAGCTATTTCCATCAGGAGCTGTACGATATTTTTAGCTGAGCAAGTTTGCTGTGAATTGTACTTACATCTCTCATTCCTTGTATATACGACTCATAATAATTCCCTGGGATTTGAGTGAAGTCTCGTTCTTTGTAAATCATTTTGGAATACCCCACAATCACACATACCCAAAATTTCAAAAATATCTCAGATAGGACTATAATTTTTAGTTAATGGTGTTGTCATCTTCTTTGCTAAGGAGTGTGTCGAAATGTTTGATTTGTTTCTTTTATGTATTCCGCAAGTGTCATAATCATGTTGGAGTATCGAGGATTTGACATGAGTATTAGATATCAAATGAAGATTTCATGTGCATAAGTTTTTGTTGGTAGGTTTTGTTAAAACCAATATCTGGTTAGGTTTAGCTTCTAGATATTCAAGTTTGTAGAGGGTGGATCAGGTCATCTTGCTGACGTGCTCAGGTTGCCGAGGAAAACAAAAGACGTCATACTTTGTCTCTGATGTCTGGGCATGTAATGTGCAGTGTCATTTCATCGTTAATAGAATCAAATATTTGCATTGCCTCAGTGTTTAGATATTTATTTTTGTAGCGTTAATTGGGACATTGTGCTGACAGAG
>NC_080052.1:6738009-6765509 GCF_026212465.1 Amaranthus tricolor | reverse complement strand
GGAGTATAAGATATATGCTCTGACCATATGATTAATTGTTCTGATTTCAAAGTTATTACATTTGAAATACTTAGTGATTTATGTTAACTATTTTTGGAAACTATTTAAAAACATATATTTTATATTGTGTTTTTATATACTATATGGAGTAAACTGTGTTGCTATGATTGCTTGGTAGATTATATTGTAACGAGTTAATTTACTAAGTTATGTAGAGTTGTTTTAATCTCTGACATGCTCTATAATATTGATTTTACTCTAATTTTATTTTAAGTTTGTTTAAAAGTTTGTCATCATCAAAAAGGGGAATTTGTTGGACCTCTTGAGTTTTGATGATGACTACACTTTATTTAAACAAATATGTTTTTAGAGATTGTGTGCAGGTCGATATCCGGTCGTGATTATGATCGTTGATAGTACCCATGACTTGGTTCATGGAAATGTACGTGTCAAAAGGATCCGAAAGATGTTAGAAGAAGTATATCGCTTGGGATGTAAAATGGAGACAGCAGGTCTATTGTTCCTAGGTTGGATGTTCTAGCAAAACTGGATTTTGGAGACAGCGCACTGTTCCTGAACTGGAGTCAGCCTACGTTAACTGGAAATTCTGGTTATTTATTTATAATTATTATTTTTAGTTAATGTACTGAAATTAATTTGTTGCATTTATTTGTTATAGTTAATTGGCAAAAAGTTTTCTAAAAATTACTTTACGTATGAGTCTCTAAATAAAGATCCTTTATTTTAGGATCTATATTTAGTAAATATTGGATTTGCTAAATATAGGAATAGCTGTTGTTGAAAAAGTCTTAGCTATTATTTTTAACCGGTCTTTATCTTAGATAATAGGTTATCATGTCTATTTTTATTAAGTATAACCGTTTCTATAAATAGCAAAAACGTTCCAGCAGTTAGTACTGGAACAGGAACTGCTGTTTGTGAAACTGCTGCTTAAAAGGAACAGAACCTATTTTTAGAAAATGGGAACAACGGTTATTGTTGTTTTAACCGTATGCTTGATTTAATCAAGTCTTGTGGAAATAACCGTCTGTGTGATTAATCCACATTATTCCCATGATTATTTTGGATAAGGAATAATGGGTTGGAATATTCCTTTTTATTAGGGATTTTAGCTCTATAAATAGTGGACTCGGTTATTCTTCAAAACTCGCCTTAGTATGAGCCATTAAATCATACGTAATTTTGGGAGAATTTTTACAAGAAAATTTTGTTTTAAAAATGCCAATTAATTATAATATTTTCTTGTGCAACTTATTGATTTTATTTTTAGAGAATTTTTATCCTTTTGTAAGGATTTTTGAGAGAATCTTTGTAACTAGACTTGGGTGAGTCTAGGGGGAATTAGAATGCTTCTAGTGAAGCTAGAGAAGAGAATAGCTTTGAGTAAAGCTAAGGACATAGCTTTTAGTGAAGCTAGTGTAGAGTTTAGCTTTTAGTGAAGCTAAGATTGTTGCTTTGAGTGAAGCAATTTGAGAGAGAAGAGTTGGCCTAGTTGATGCGCTTCGAGTGAAGTAAGATGTTTAATGTAATTGTAACGAGTTGCTTTAAACATAGTGGAGAATTTAGAAATCCCGAGGGGTCGTGGTTTTTCCTTCTGTTTAGGCCCAGAAGGTTTCCACCAAAAATCGTTTGTCTCTTTTATTATTTTGCTCTAAGTTTAAGCTTTATTTATTTTTATTCAATTCCGCAAAAACAGGGCAAAAACGCTTAAACTAGTAACAACAATAATTCACCCCCCCTCTTGTTGCTGTTCCCGTTCCTAATTGATTCTACACACTAACTTGCTATTATTCGTGTAAAAACATCATTTATGGCTTAGTTTGTAACTTTCATCATAGTATTACTTATTTTGATTATAGAAATAAGAGGTTTATTATGGAGTGTTTCAAATTATTATTACAAATTCGATCATTATGTATTTAGTTAGTTAGCTGGTAATTGGTGTACTTGAATCAATTTCTTCACATTATTTGTATTACCAGCTTTTGTAAATCGCTTAAGAAAAACCAATCACATGCGTTACGATTAAAACTCTTCTATTTCTTTTTTTGTCATGTTTGATTAAAAAAAACAACTTTTTAATTCTATTTTATCAAGATTAATGATTTCAAAAGGCATAATCAAATCATTCTTCTAAACATGATTTGATTATGTACTTTATTTTTAATTGGTATTTTTTGTTATGTTAAAATCCAGTTGATATCTTTCGTAGATATGGTTAAACTTATTATGAATTCCGTGCATAGTACAGATAAATATCTACTTTAGTATCCTATAATTCAGATGGGATTGAATTATTAGATTTGCGGATCATGAAATGGTTTAGGTCAGCCATTAAGGTACCAGAGTTAAAATTCTGGGTTGTTGGGGAATTATTTTAGGAAAGTTCCCAAAAACAATTTACTTTTGAAAAACGAAAGACTTAAAAAAGACTGGTACAGGGAAAGTAGGACTAGGAGCATCTAGTAACAATTATTGATCCCGGCGTCGTACCAAACACTCTACTTGAATGACGAACCTCCTTCTCAACACTTACCTCACACACTCTGTCAGATTCTGAAAATCAGTATTTAGTTTCCAAATTCCAACCCAGCAGAATTTCTGCCCAATTTCATTCATTCCCTCTCTAGTTCTCTTTCTCGTTTCCATTGTTGTCGAAATCTATTACGAAATTATGGTTGCAGTTCTCGTTTAGGCTTTGGTAAGTAGTAGCAATGGGCGATGGTTCTCATTCACCCTCTCCTTTTCCTTCTTCTAGTACTATAATTGTTGATGATGCGAATGTTCTTGATCCTGTTCCTCACCAATCGAATGTTATTAGCTCACTCCAACATCCATCTTTCAAGGCTAGACCGTATGCTTCCTCTTTACTCCTTCATTATTCTTAGTTAAATTTTTTTTTTAAATAATTCTGCTCTTGTTTTTGCATTGATTTGACGACTATTTGATCGTCTTTGATTGTCTCACTGTGAAATTGTTTGTTGCTGATGAAGTAATTAATGAATATGTGTAGGTACCAATTAGAATTAGCAAAAAAAGCATTGGAAGAAAATGTGATAGTAGTGTTAGAGACAGGATCAGGAAAAACACTCATAGCGATATTGTTAATGATTGATATGACTCCTTTAATTAAGAAGCCTTTAAGCAATCAGCTTTATGTTTTCTTGGCTCCTTCTGTCTTCTTAGTTCATCAGGTTTCTTTTCGCTATTAAATCAATCTCTAATATTTAACTAAAATTTTTGCAATTTTTTTTTGACTGTTTGTTCCGTGTTCCAGCAAGCCAGGGTCATTCAGCATTTTACTGATTTCAAGGTTGGAGTTTATTGTGGTGATGATGCTCAGCGTTTGAAAACCCATCTTGCCTGGGAAAAGGAGCTTCAACAACATGAGGTCTGTTCCATTTTCTTTACTTTTACCATTTTTAATTTACTCCCATAATTCTAATTGACAATGTCACTTTTAAACTGTGCTCTTCTGTCAGACTTTTCCCGTACTGCCTGCTGTAGTAACTTTGTTTGATGCAAAATTTTTCTTTGTTGATAAAGAATTTGTGTTTGTTTCCCCTTATGATTCGAATCAAATTAAATGGAATCAAACCAAATCAAATCGAATCGAATTGAGTTGAATTGAGTCTAGTCTCCCTTCACTAATTTTAATTGATTTTGTATGAACTACTAATATGATCTTTTTTATTTTTTTGAACTGTAGGTTCTTGTTATGACTCCACAAGTTTTGTTGCGTTGTTTATGTCATTGCTTCATTAGGATGGACAGAATTGCTCTCATGATCTTTGATGAGTGTCATTATGCACAACTTGAGAGTAATCATCCTTATGCTGAGATCATGAAGGTTAAATCCTTGCATTTCTTTACTTTAGCATGCCGTTTCAAACCTCTTTTATTATTGTCTAACGTATTTACCTTCCCAAATTGTAGGTTTTCTATGATAGAAAAGTTGATAAAGCTCCCCGTATTTTTGGCATGACAGCATCTCCCATATGTGGGAAAGGTACAACTTACTTACTTTTCTACTGTCCTTTCTTGGGGAATATTTAATTAGCTAGTTTTTCTTTTTGTTTGAGATATGAATTTAGCTTTAACTTCAAAATTCCGTTATTTTCAAATCTGAGTTCTTTACCAAAATAATTATTTGACATGTACATTCTCACTGAATTTTAGGGATATTTTTGGGCATCTCATGGTGTTTCAAACATATAAATTAAATAAATTAAATAACAAAGTTTTAAGAATCCTAGAATTGTAGCAATATAAGATAAAACGTTATGCCTTATTTAAGGATTTGATATTATTATGATAGTTTCGTTGCTCTACTCCCCTATAACTTCTGGTATTCTATAAGTGATAAAAACTTGGAGTTATATTGAACTAATTTCTTTGTCAATTGTTATTAATAATTGTGAATTTAATCAAAATTGATTTTCCCAGGTGCGTCCATCAATAATCTTCAAGCTTTGCTTCATGCTAAGGTGGGTTTAAAGACTCTTAAGGCATTGATATTTCATAATAAAACATCTTATCAAACTCTAATTTTCTTAACAAAGTAACCAACATGTTGAATTGATTCCTTGAACTGTTGATCTGTACCGTCCACACATGATTATTGTATGCGGGTCTTTACATTCGAGTATATGTATGCAATCATGTTTACATGAATGGTCAGGGCTTCATTCACTCATACATGTTTATTGACATGAAGTAACATGTTGAATTTTTGTGGTTGTATGCCTGCTTTTATTTTTGTACATTATTAGCTAATTCTTGTATGTTCGTTACCAAATATCATAAACTTTTTTGACTCAGGTTTATACTGTTCATGACAAAAGAGAACTGGAAACATTTGTTGTATCTCCTGTGGTCCAAGTGTATTATTATAGCTCAAATGACAAATTATTGGAATCTCACAATAAGTGTTTGGATAAACTTGAAGAGATTAAACGTCAGGTATTACATTACACAATAACCTCAATTCTTTACGTTAGATTACTGAATAATTACATTTTAGTTGTTATGTACCTCATGGCTTTCGAGTAGTGTACATCTATGCTATGCAGGAGCAGTGATGATCTCTCTAGAGTACAGAACACCAAGAAACTTCTCCAAAAGCTGCATAATAATATACTTTTTTGTTTAACTAGCCTTGGTCTATGGGGTGCATTACAAGTAAGTCTTAATACACTCCAGTATTAGTGGATGTTATTTTAAGTTAGTAGATTGTTTTTTAAATGTGATGTAAAATATTTTGTGCTGTAGCTATCTTTTTAAACCTGGGTGATGTATCTCGTTACAGTTTTTTTATGTTGATTTCAGTATCTTGAAAGCTTAGAATAAAGCTATATTTTATAAACGTTTGGCTGCCTCATCATGGTAGAACACATTGCCTTTGTTTAGTTGCAACTTGGACCTACCATATGGTGTCACTAATTGGTAGTCCATGTTTTAAGCTAGAAGATTCAAAGTATTATGTATGTGGATGTATGAACATTCATAAGAAATTGAGCTAGTTATGTATATGTGTATTGTCAAATATTTTGTATTTGAGTCACTTCACATCTCTTTGAAAAGCTTATATTCATCATATATGCATATGTTGTCGGATTCCTTCAGGCGTGTCGTGTTCATTTGAATGGTGGTGACTGTGAAAGAATTCAGCTTGTAGATCTAAAAAGAAACTTTGGCGATGACATCTTACAAAATGAATATCTAGCTCGGATTGCATCTCTACTAGAAACAGAATGTATGGGAGGTATGATGTATGGTGCAGCATATTAAGGTTTTAATGTCATTGACTGTGCTTCAAAATTTATTAGTTTTGTGTACTTTTTCCCTCTTCATCCCGTACTAGAAATTTCTTTATGTGCTACCATGTTTTAGAAGTTTATCATGATTGCTGAGGGAACCGCTGATATGTTATGTAACAAATATTATTCCTTTTGTAGTAGATGTTGCTGAGGGAACCGCTGATATGTTATGTAACAAGCTTCTTAAAGAGCCATTTTTCTCACAGAAGGTTTTGCGTCTTATTGGAATCTTGTCAAACTTTAGGTTGGTATTTGAGTGCTTCCCTTTGGAATTGCTTTTGACATTGATGCAAAAAAGTGTGGTTCTTTTTACTTGATTTACTCAACATCTCTTCATGATATAACTAGTTTTTTTCCATTTCATTCTCATAAATACTTTAAAAGTTCCTCACTGCAGAAATAATTATTTTATTTGAAGAATAAATAGAAATTTATCGCCAAAAATAAAAATTTCACATTAGCCTCAGCCTAATCCTTTGCCCTTAAGAAGCTCCTAGAATTGACATAGGGCTAAGATAGGGCAAGATAGTGGGGTCAAACATAGTCAACTTTCCTTGCATTTCTTCTTTTCAATTCTAATGGAGGTAATTAGTTGTGTATCATGATCAAAGACAAAAATATGAATTTGTTGGATCATTTAGAAGTTATAAGTGATCTGGACCAAAAAAATATAGTTAGGCATCCAAGAAAAAATAAGGAAAATTTGAAGAGCATACATGTCTAGTTGTCTACTATCCCAAGGAATGACTTAAATTTTTGAAGATTCACAGAAAATCACCTAATCTACGCAATAGAAAATTTTACATCTTTAATTCTTTGTGTAGCATGATCAGGCTATCCACAATCACAAAATTATGCTAAAGAGAACTGTTTGCGCTACCTTAACATGCTTAATTCCACTCCTTAAATTTCATGATTTGCTTAATTTTCGGGTAAAAGTATCGTTTCCCTCTTCTTTTTAAGAAATCTGTTAAATATGTATTGGCTGCAACAAAATGCAAACTTGACTCTTATATTTTATCCCCAATCTTTTTTGTACAACAATTTTGGTGTGATATCTCTAAAGCATTTCCTAATACTCCCTCCATCTCAACGTAATTGTCCTATTTTATTTTCTTACACTATTCATCAATCTTAATATGTATTTTTATTCTTAGACTATTAGTTTAAACATAGTCAAGTGAGATATTGTTTGATTTATCTTAATGAAATTATGTAATATCAACTTTTTATAATTTTCAATTATGCATAATTAGAAATATTTAGGATGTAATTAGTGCATTGACAAATGTAAACAAAGTAAATAGGACCATTGCATTGAGTGGGAGGGAATATTTATTATGTAGTCTGGTCGTTTGTGGATAAAGTATAGGCTTCAAATACGCATAAAAGAAAACAAAATACACTTCCAATAACTTGGTTGACCTTGTGACTAAACTAGTATTCTTGAGGACCTTTTTGAACTTGACTTTTTATGTTGCTAAATGTCACTTAGTCATAGTTGCTTTTATGGTGGTTCAGTTTGGGTGAAAAAGTCCATTGTCGACTCTCCATTGCCCTACCTAAGGGTACCTTAGGGTGGGAACCTCTTTAGAGCTCTATGGAAAGCTCTTTGTAAAATATTGTTTTTTATCTTGTTTTTTCATTTGCATTTAAAAACTTCAAAATGTGAGCTTGTAAAAAATGTTAAGATAATGGACCTAAAATTACAAGGGAATCATAAATATGTGTTTCGGCTTTAGGGGAAGCTTTGTGTATATATTTTTTTTTAAAATTTTGACTCAACGTAAAAAATAACTTATCTGTTTTGAAGCAATCATCAAATTTAGAATGTGTCCATTGGAGATCAAGAAAGGCTTAGCAAGAGTATGTGAAGCTTGATGTAGACCTACACCTATTGTCATCCATTTTTTCAATTGAATCTATACCTGTAACAGCCCTTTTTGAATTCTACCATAAACTCCCGATGCATTACTTTCCCACACCAAAGTTTGTTATTGCTTATCTGTCATGGTGATTTGATCGCGAGAATAGTATTTTTTAACTACAATTGTTGGATCTGGATTACTTTTATATAGTATCATCTTAAGTAGTTTGAATTAGACTCTATATAATGGCTAAAGGGGATGCTATTTTGTTTTATGGCAGTTTGGATATGGAATTTAGCTGGTCACATTTAGATCTTATAGCAAAGATAATTTTCTAGATAAAATGGAACGAAGCTCTAGTTTAGCGAATCTTGAAACTAGAAAGGCTATTTTCTATTACCCATGTAATATTTTGTAGATTTAGTGTTTTTTAGAGTACGGGTCATCAAAAAACAGGTTGTATGGATGTATTCAACTTCTTGCTTTGGTGATAAGTTAGATGATACTATCTCTATGGCGTAAATGCCCCTTTAATAGTTTAATTACATTCTTTAGAGATATACATTTATACCAGGGTCTACAAGAAATTACATATATGTCCATATTGCTGTTAACATTCGTTGTTCAAAGTTAATCTGGTTCTCTCTCTTTCAGGTCAAGGCCAGGTATGAAATGTATAATTTTTGTTAATAGGATTATTATTGCCAGATCTTTGGCATATATCCTTGGACAAATTAAGATTTTATCTGCTTGGAAATGTGATTACCTGATTGGCGTTCACTCAAACCGTATGTCCAGAAAAATCACGTATGATATTTTAGAAGATTTCCGGTGTGGGAAGGTAATATTCTTTGCTAGGTTACTTTGCATTCTTTTGCCTCGACAAATGAACTTGAATATAGGTCTTTTGAGAGGGGTAATTTTATATCTTTGAGGGCTTGTAAGATAGTTGCTCATTGATTTAATTATTTATCCAGCCTATTCATATTTCTGAGAAACTCTTTCAACTGTTGTGTCTATATATCAAATTTAGGAGAGACACTCATTGCAAATCAGTCTCATGCTAATGTTTAATCATTCTGAGATGATTTGAGCTTTATGTTGAGCATGGGAGTGGTATTTTCTACATTTTATGTCTTAAGAGACATGGTTGTAGGTTGCAATTAGAGTTGGTTTTTCCTTTTCACATCCCATTAGTCCCCCTTGTTCTTTTGAGAACTTCTATGTAGTCGGTTGAGGTTCCCTCCCATGTTTACACTAATAATTATTTCCTTATTCTTTATCTTTAAATGATATTGGCTCCTTGTGTATCTAGTATTTGCGAACTTTTACGTAAAAGAAATAAATATAAAATTTGCAAACTTTGGTGAATAATATGATTTGGCAGCTAAATCTTTTGGTTGCTACTAAAGTTGGTGAAGAAGGACTTGACATTCAGACATGCTGTCTTGTAATACGATTTGATCTTCCTGAAACTTTGGCAAGCTTTATACAATCTAGAGGTCGTGCTCGAATGCCTCAGTCAGAATATGCTTTTTTAGTTAACAGGTTGTTTCCTGAGCTTATGAATTAATATCATGTTTCTGTGTCATTATTTAAAGGGAACTTTTTATTGTGGCAGTCAAAACGATAGAGAGCGCTATCTAATGGACAGTTTCAGAAAAGATGAAGATCGCATGAACATGGTTATCAGAGAAAGAAAACCAAATGGAGTGATTGCTGATATTAATGAAGAAGTCTATTCAGTGGGTTCCACTGGTGCTACCATTAGTATTCAAACTAGCATTTCATTGGTCTATCATTATTGTTCTAAACTTCCACATGATGAGTATGGGTTTTCCTATTCATTCAATTAGCTTTCCTATTTTAACTCGGTGAAACAACTAATCTAGTTACATATTTAACTTGGTTATAGGTATTTCAGCCCCATGCCAGATCTTTTTTATGTTGATGATAATGAAGGAGTTATATGCAACATAATTTTTCCTTCTAATGCTCCTATTCATCACATAGTGAGTACACCTCAATCTAATATAGAAGCAGCGAAAAAGGATGCTTGTCTAAGGGCATGCAAGGAATTGCATCAGGTTGGTGCCTTAACTGACTATCTCCTACCAGAACAAGATGATACATTGGAAGAGGATGACCTTGATTTGCGTAATTATGATGGAATAGAAGGTTGAAAAATTAATCTTCTGATAGTTATCTATATCGTGGAAAATAAAACCGATCTAATTTAATTGTTATATGCAGACGAGGATTCACCACTTGTGCTGCAGGAGATGGTAGTTCCTGCTGTGCTGCAAATACCTTGGTCTGATGTGGATAAATGCGTCTATCTGAATGCCTACTTTATAAGGTTTAAACCTAAACCACATGATAGGCAATATAAAGAATTTGGCCTTTTTGTCAAAGAACCTCTGCCGCACGAGGCTGAGAGAATGAAGATTGATCTTCATCTTGCCCGTGGTAGATCTGTATTAGCCGATTTGATTCCTTCCGGAGTTACTAAATTTAATGATGAAGAGGTACAAAGCTCATGATCCCATTTTCCTGATTGTTAGCTTTTCATGGTAGTGTGATGGTAACAGATATATGTATTATTATTAGAAAAACTATCAAACTAAAAGGCTAATATCCATGTAAATTTATTTTTTTCTTGACACTTCCCACTATTATCCATCACTACTTTACAGGTGGTGTGGAATGGGAATGAAAATTTATGAAAAAAAATTTCATCTTTGAAGGAGTACTTAATTACCATGGATGGGACTATAAGTTTATAGTATGATTTATTTTGAATACCCCCAACTGTCAGTTTCTTGTCTCTTTTTTTTGTTACGTGGAGGTGAAAGAATAATTACATGGTTTCTATTGCTTTTCTTGTCCAGATGCTGCTGGCTATGAATTTTCAAGAAATTTGCCTTAAAATAATTCTTGATCGGTCAGAATTTGTGTGTGATCATGTTCCCCTGAAGACTAATAAAGTTCGTGCATTTGATTCATCCATATACTATCTGTTGCTTCCTATTGTTCCACAAGAGCATGATAGCTCAATATATGTGGATTGGATGGTCATTAAAAGATGCTTGTCATCGCCAATTTTTACATCTGTTGGTCGTTTAGTTGATACCCAAATTGCTCTTGATAGTCATTTGCAGCTTGCTGATGGACCTATCAGTACGAATGATATTCTTAATAGTCTAATATATGTTGCTCACAAGAACTCGTTCTTCTTTGTTTCTCGAATTCTCCCAGACAAGAATGGGTACAACCTCTACAATAATTCGGCAAGCCATATAGACTACTTGAGTGACAAGTAAGTATTTAAGTTCATAATATTTCTTAATTGTAACATTTTTTTCCCGGTATATTTGGCACTGTTGTGGCATTGTTGTTTGTCACTTATGGAAGTAAGTTTAGTAAAGGAGGGTGAACTAAAAATTTCTTTTGAGAAAAAGTGCTAGTATACTTGTAACTTATAGACTAGATGAGCGAAAATATTTTTGTGCTCATAGAAGCTGGATTTTTTTTTTATAATTTATCCCTGTTTTATTCTTTTTTTCTTTTTGGAATTTGGAGTATCACATAATAGATTTTGATTTTAGACCTCCATATACTCGTATTCGTTAAAGGAAAACCTATGCACTGGCTTCCTTATTGCTGTTCTGTTGTGTTTGTTCTCAGCAGCTATCTTTGACAAATTCCTTGAAACTTTAACAATTGATGTCGTATTGTGTTCTGTACTTGTTTCTGATGCTATTTTACATGCTACCGACCAGATTTGGGATTCATCTAGCATACCCAAGACAACCTCTACTACAAGCAAAACAGCTCTTTTGCTTACACAATTTGCTGCATCTTCGGAACAGAGAAAATATAGGTACTGTCTCTGTTCAACCATGTAGAATATGATGATATACTTGTACAACATTTTATTATCTCAATGTTTTTGATGATGTGCTTTGTATTGGAAAATTTACCGCATCTTTCTTGTTTTTGACTTTGTACTGTATATATTTTCTGATGTCTTGACTACACTAACATATTTAATAGCCAGAGCTGTGTATTGTGGAAACAAGATCTGCTTACAAAGTGATAGTTTTAAACACAGAATCCTGTTTAGTCTAGTTGTAAGTTCACAATGATCTTCTTTTTACAGATCATAATTATGTCCTTTTCATAGTAAAAAATCTCGAATACAGTAACTGTCACAAAATGACTTGCGGTCACTGTGGACGGTTTTGCATTCATCTCGGCCTATATTGTGGTCATGATATGATCAAGCACCTTATAGTGCAGACAATGTTTTGCACTATGATCCTTTATTCCAATACGAAGGGGCTTCACTGTTTGTATAGTGGGTCTTGTAACGAACCTATTAAAATTCTAAAAGTCATTGACCTTCTATTGACTAAAATTTTAAAGTCCAAAACCATAAGTGATAATATTTTCTTCGTGATTTATTGAAGCAACCTCTCTACTGACTTCCTATAATTTGGGGGTTCTACATGAGGATTTTCCCAGACTTTTCCCCTTGTAAGACTTTATGGAATTGGAAAGCCTTCTTCATAGGAATGAATAAGAAATCCATGTAAGGGATAGTTTACTTTACATATAGAGAGATGAAAATAGAAGCCAATGCAAAACTAGTGGGACAAAATTATTAACTTTATTACTAGATAGTTGGCTGATGGAAATTCTTACAACAATTCGATTAGTCATCAAAATCAAATTACAGTAGATGTTTCCGTTCTTTAAGTTTTAATGCATGAAAATAATTGACAAGTGAAATTCTTGTCTTAGTCTTAAATCTTTATTACTAGAGAGGTTACAAGAGCAATACATGTTTGACTGTAAAGCTCTTTGTCACTGAAATTTGAATCAGTACTCATCTTGTAGCATAGACTCTATGTAGTTCCTCTTAATTTTTCAAACTAATCCTATAGCCGAACTGAAGAAAACGAATCTCCAGACATACTGAGTTTTAAAATGTCAATGAAGTATAGAGATCACTCAACTAGTGGTGCTTATTTCAGCTTACTGCTAACGTAACTTTCAACATTTTGTTTATTAAAATCAGAGTCTTTTGAACTAGAAGAGCATTTCTTCGAATTGGCACCTGAGCTATGTGAACTAAAGATAATTGGCTTCTCCAAAGAAATAGGGAGTTCATTGTCTTTGTTGCCATCTATCATGCATCGTGTGGAAAACATGCTTGTAGCAATTGAATTGAAGGATATGTTGTCCAAGTCATTTGCTGAGGGGACATTGATAACTGCCGAACGTGTAAGGCACTCTTACGGAAATAGTTTTGTTCTTTTCTATAATTTTGTGCTAACTGACTGCGTATTTCAACTGCATGAGGCGATACTTTGTGGTATACAAATATGACTATGTTGCTATTGTGTGCCTTTATTTTCCAGATTCTTGAAGCTTTGACTACAGAAAAATGCCAAGAAAGTTTTTCCCTTGAGAGACTTGAAGTTCTTGGTGATGCCTTTCTCAAGTTTGCCGTGGGACGATACCTTTTTCTTAAGCACAAAACTTTTGATGAAGGGCAGCTGTCTAGGAGGCGTTCTAATCTCGTAAACAACTCCAATTTATGCAAGCTGGGTATTAAAAAGAAATTACAGGTTAATTATTGGATTCTCAAATATATTGTTTGCTCCATTTTAAAATAAAACGATCATAATAGTTGTATAGACGATTCATGAGGGGTTTACATATAAAATAGACTTTTTGTCTCTCTCACTTAATATGCTATTCTTTTGGGATGATCTATCTCATTTGGTCTAAGAGTGGTTTAAAGCTCACTCAGAGTGATCGCCCATGAAACAGTGACCTAAAGTTAAATCAGCTGTGACTTACATGATCATGACCGAAGAGGACGTTGGGCCTTATGAATGCTGATTATAATGGATTTAAGACCAATGCAAATTATAGGTTTTTGTCTTACATAGCTGGTGTAAGTCAATGATGTATTTATGAATTTTGATGAGCTTTCTCATTCTATAGGCTAGTCGTTTGGGATGAGCTTTCTGTTCTGGTCTAGACACTCGTTCAAGTTACGTTACAGATGTCCACTAAAGCAAAACGTTCATTCATAATAGACAATAATGCCAAAGCCGTAATCTAACCTTTCAGGCCGGATGCATGATCCAAAACACATCAACATGAGAAATTGTCAATAAAAAAGCTTATATTTTATTTGACTCTATTTGAAATTAATCTACAAATTGAAAATTTGAGTCCAATGATCATCAACATTTATTCTTCTCCATTCGTTCCTATCTCTTGTCATATAGCTCTTAAAATCACAATTTTTCATTTCACTTCAACTCATATAATCCATGTCATTTTTGGTCTACCCTTTTTTTCTAAGCTCATCTGCGTTTTGAACTTCCACTTTATTACGTGACTCATTTTTTCGGTCTTTTTTGTACATATTTAAATCCATATGAACAATTTTACCTTATTTTCTCCTCAATATTAGTGATTTTAAGTCCATTTCTTATGTCATAAATTTTTAATTAAGAATTTTTAAGGTATGTATATTAATCCAATTTTAATATTCATGTCTTAGCTACTCGAACCTTGTTACAAAATGATCGCTTATAAAATCCAACGAGCCCATAAAATAATAATGGTGTGATGGGAGTCCGTTACCACTTGTAAGCGGCGTTTTAGCAACCCTTGCATACCCGATACAACACTTAATACAACACTTAATACAACACTTGAGTCTAGGAGGTTAAGTGTAAAGCGTGTGCTAAGTTGACTCACAATTAGGCTATATGGTGCACACATCTAGGAGATCACAGGGAAATCTTTGTTGAGTTTAAGAGTTGCAGTTTGTCACTGAGTAACGGGCACTGCATTAATTTGATTTCAACTGATGTCATAAAATGCAACAAAGTTTTAAGTTGGTCGTCATTAACGTACCATAACCGTCCTTCACTGAAGCGTGTGAGTGTAGTGAATGTCATAGCACTCATCGGCAGTGTTATAAGAGGATATTTCATTAAATACAATGTGAAATGAGAAAGATACTAACAACACTTAGTTTTTGGCCTCAATAGCAACACGATAACATCTTAGAATCTATATACGAATCCTCAAATGCCATTTCTCCATAAAAATTTTGTCAAATTAAGTGTAAAAACTTAAGATTCTTGGGTTAATTTTGCTAAGTCTGTTATGTCACCTACCACCAAAATCAAAGCGATGTCTTATTTTGCGGTTTAAAAATCAACAGCCAATTGTTTTTATTTCCATATTGTAGGGATACATACGTGATCAAGAATTTGATCCTCGACAATTCTTTGCTCTTGGTCGGCCTTGTTCAGTGAAATGTACCAAGGAAAAGGAACATTCTATCCATTATGATTGTGAAGGTAACAGGAAAAACGGGAATGATCCTCATCAAGTGAGATGTAGTAGGAATCATCATTGGTTAACCAAGAAAACAATTGCTGATGTAGTTGAAGCATTACTTGGAGCTTACATAGTTGATAGTGGCTTTAAAGCAACAATGGCATTCTTAAGATGGTTTGGTTTGCCGGTGGAATTCGAAGTTTCTCAAGTATTTCATGCCTGGACTGCAAGTTCAAAGTTTATCTCACTTGCAGATCATGTTAGTATCCCTGACATTGAGGGTGTTTTGGGTCATACTTTCGCTCACAAGGGTTTAATTCTGGAAGCTTTTGTGCATGCATCATACAATCGACATGGTGGAGGTTGCTACCAGGTAAAACTGAGATTGATTTGCACACAAATTGTTATAATTCTTTATAAATTTTCTTATTGGCAAGACTTATCTGGTATTCATTTTTGTATGCTGAACAGAGATTGGAATTTCTCGGTGATGCTGTGTTGGATTACTTGATCACTTCATATTTATACTCGGTGTTCCCAACTTTGAAACCTGGCCAGTTGACTGATTTGAGATCATCACTTGTTAACAACAGTTTGTTTGCTGAAGTAGCAGCTAGTTCATTGCACAAATTTATAATATGTGACAATAACAACCTACGTACTGCTATTGATAAGTTTGTGAATTACATCAAAAAGCCTGCTTCAGAAAGGCATTTACTTGAGGAGCCTCTATGCCCAAAGGTTTTCTATTGCTCAAATCCCTTTCCTCTTCATGAATAATGATTGTTTAGGGTTCTAAATGTCTGGATAAATATCCAATGTCCATTTTACTCTTATGCTCATATTTTGATTCATTAACTAGATCTCAAATGTTGTTCTTCAGTCCGTTACACTAGGAGGAAATGGAGGGATTGTATGTCCCTCATTTGGATACAAATAGGGAAAGAGAGGGAAATTCAGGGAAGGGAATTGGAAAGAGGAACATCTTCACAATTTTCAAGAATAAATCTTTCCAATATATTTCGCATGGGAAACACACCAATCCCTTCCAGTTCCCTTTCCCTTTCACTTCTCTCCCCCCTCCTTTCCTTAGAAGAATATTATTCAAACATAGTGTTAATGCTGATAACAAATTGTTTATTATCAAGTAGGAGATAACAGATACATGTAGCATTTTGTGATGAGATTTTTAAATTATATACACTAGTATCTTTAGTAAGGCCGTCTTTCTTTGTATGTCATATAACAAGATTCGACCCTTAACTGCAATTTTGTCTATTCTGCAGGTTCTAGGCGACATGGTTGAGTCTTGTATCGGTGCTATTATACTTGATGCAGGATTTGACTTGAATCATGTTTGGAAAGTGATGCTCTCATTTTTGTACCCTGTAATGCGATTTTCTAATTTGCAGATAAATCCTATTCGAGAACTGTTGGAGCTATGCCAACATCATCACTGGAGCATTAAATTTAGTCCTTCAAAAATTAGCAATAGTTACATGATCGAGGCGACAGTGACTGGTGAAAATTTCTGTTGCTCTGCCTCTGCAATGTTCTGCAGTATCAAGGGGGCAAAGAGAGTGGCTGCACAGCAAGTAACAGAAAAACTGAAGGTTACTTTCTTTTTAGTGACTCCAATTTCAATACTGTTTGTCATTGTTGTTAGTCTTGAGATACAAGAGCTTGTGTGTTTTTCCGTCACAATATCTCTTTTATTTATCTTGTATGAGTATGCCATTTTTCTTGAACACAGACAAATGTTCTTCAAAATCAAAATGAAATTAGATTCAGCAATGCAACCATCTCATAGATATATTTCTTACATGTATGTATTATTTTTGTTAGCTGGCAGATTCTTGTTTTTTTTTTTTTTTTTTTTTTTTTTTTTTGTGTTATCTGGACATGTATCTTGACACTTCTGCGAGTTGGACTCGTAAATTCTGAAAATTTTGGGGCACAAATGTTGTCCAAACTTTTAACATGGACAGCGTCATGACGACGTTCACATCTTTGTTTAAAAATGTAGTATATCATAAACTACTACTATTATTTTTAAAAATAAAGCAGTAAAACATATTAATTTGTAATTGTACTACTTTAATCCTGTAATAAACAAATCAAAAGATAGCAAGAACTACTGATTATTTTACATCATATTAATACAAGGTAAAATATAAAGATAACAAGGTAGTTGTATCTGACTTAAGAGCTAGGTTCATCATATGTCTCATGTTCGTGTCTTTGTCGTGTTGTGCCGATACAGATACGACAGCCACATGCCGTGTCCGGATAACATTGTGTCTGCTACAATGTTAGATGATCATGAAATCTTGACTGATGACACAGATGATTGTACTGTACCATCCATTTGTTTTTGTGCCTGCTGATGCTGCTTAGGATGAAATATTTGAACCACAGTTTCTTTGTATCCTCTTTTTCCGTTTATGTCCCAGAAGCGATATTTGTATTCAACTGTGATATCTGAACAACCTAGAGAATTCTTTTCTCTCTATCAGTTTAAATAATTTTTTCCAGCTTTGGGCCAATTGATAAGTAACTGTTAGAGCTGTGCTTACCTGCTGACATTCCAAATATGCAGGCTCAAGGATACCGATTGAAGGCTAAATCACTAGATGAGATCCTTCAAACAATGCCAAAGATGGAACCCAGGCTGATTGGATATGATGAGATGCCTCTGTCTCAAGTTTCTTCCAGGGAATTGGCCGATGCTGGAAATTTGAGTTTGGAAAATCATTTCAATACTAGTGTGAATCCAGAAATCGATTTTCAAAGGCTGACTCTGAATGATAGTGCTGTTACCAATGGTTGTGCAAATGCAGAGTTCAATGTGTGTGAACTCGCAAAATTTTTGTCCTGCTCACAGAGAAAATCCAGAAAAGCGTCCTGTCAGAGCATTGAGGACGATTGTAATATTGACTTAAATGTGCATGGTATTGTTAAGCTGTTAAGCTGTTTGAATAACTATACTGCACAGTTTGGACTCGTGCTGAAAAAAATTGATTTATGTGCAAATTGCAGGTAATCATCAAGGAAAAGCCAAGGCAAAATCACGCTTGAATGAAATTTGTGTTACCAACTGTTGGAGAGCCCCTGTGTATGAGCGCTGTAAAGAGGAAGGACCAAGCCATTTAAAACTGTAAGTTTGACAACCCCGAACTCCACCTTTCACAATACTAATTCGGTTCCTGATGATGCATACAGCATAATTCAACTTCTGATGAATTAAATGATTTTTTTGTCTGTACTATATCTGCAGTTTCACTTTCAAGGTGGTGGTGATAATTGAAAATGCTGAAGATATAATATTGGAATGCTTTGGTGGGCCCCAACTAAAGAAGAAGGTAGCTACCGAAGAAGCAGCGGAAGGTGCTCTCTGGTTCTTGGAGAAAGCAGGCTACATTACGTAATCTCTGTATTTCTATATAATTTGTATAGACTAGAGAATTATGGGTATTTCTATATAATTTGTATAGACTAGAGAATTATGGGTATTTCTATATAATTTGTATAGACTAGAGAATTATGGGTACCCCCAGCTACCAGGTTTTCGTACAAATAATAAGTGAATAATTAAACTTCCGAACTTAATTTGGGTGTAATACTAGGAAGGGGTGGAAAGTAGTTGTGTATGTGATATGCAAGAGATCAAGAATTCAGTAACAAGTATGCAGAATCAAAGAAAGAGAGAAAGAAGAAAGCAAGAAGAGAAAGTAAGAGGAAAAGGTTATCGTGAGATTTGTAGAGCACTTTGACTGGCCCAATACTCCTTTACAATGTATTCAGTGATTACAATAAGCATGATCCCACTACCTTTAACCCTATTATTTATATAGTGCAAAAGAGGGGTCAATGACGAACTTGCCACCTCATAACATGATGCGTGCACAATGCCAAGATCACCAAGAACCTGGCTAATTCTTCAAGAACAGGTTCAAGAACGTTCTTGAAGTGTGAATCAGACAACCCTTCTGTACAAATGAGACAGGTGGACAGAACAACTTCAATGAAGTGGTTCTGTACCTTGGATAGAAACAAATTGGTCTTCACTCAACCAATTGGCCTCTTTCTCACACTTAGATTAAGATTCACTCTCTTAATCTTTGTGGAAAAAACTGAATGCCCTCTTTGTTTCACTCACAAAGAACGCTCTCAGGCTAGAAAATACTCCTGTACTTTCCCTTGAACAATTGACAAGCAATTACTCTAATAACAATTGTTATTCTGATTGAAATCTGAATCTCTTACAAAAATGAATGAAGGCTCTTTATATAGGCCTTTAAAGAAATACAACGGCAAAAATGTCCTAACAACCTTAACTACCTATTAATAGGCACGTGGCAAACAATGCACAAGGAATAGCAAGTAAGACTACACTTAGTTTGTTGTTTTGTTTCCTATTGTCAATAATGTCCTAACTCCTCTTGTGCTTGGACCATGTATGGGTCTTGGATGAGGGTGGACGTTTTTATTGCTCCTGTCCATACCCTTGCTCTTCCCGAAAATTTGAATAAAATAAGATTATTTAATAACTTAATTCCAAAAATAAGCTTTGTGAAAACTTATTTCCCAAAATAAGCGTCCGTACACCCAAGCCTAGCCTCGGGAACATTCGCTGTTACTAACAGCGAAACATTGAAAAAAAAAAAAGGGATCGGTCGCTGTTAGTAACAGCGACTTTAAGGTTAACTGGTAACTCCTTAATCTCATCGGCTGGAATAAGAAAGTAACTGAGAACTGAAAAATTAAAACGCATTAAGTCGCTGTTACTAACAGCGACTTAATATATATATATATATATATATATATATATATATATATATATATATATATATATATATATATATATATATATATATATATATATATATATATATATATATATATATATATATATATATATATATATATATATATATATATATATATATATATATATATATATATATATATTTTAAGTTGCTGTTAGTAACAGCGAATGATCCCGAGACTAGGCTTGGATGTACGGACGCTTATTTTGGGAATTAAGTAGTTAAAACATCTTATTTTATTCAAATTTTCTGCTATTCCCTAGGCCTATCATGACTTCAGTGTCAAGTTGTAGGGCTTCAGTCTCAATAGTGGATTCATAAATCCAATTGTAGTCTATAGTGATTGTCTTTGTTTGTGGCCCATTTGTAAATGGATCAGTCCCTCCTTCTTTAAGCAAAATTGTCCTTGATTTTGTGTTGCCTTCATATTGTCTCAGGTCACCAACATAAAGGTGTTGGAGACTCCATATGTATCGAGAAGATCCAACTTGTAAGCATTGTCTTCAATCTTTTTCAGAATCTTAAAAGGGCCATCAGCTCTTGGGTGTAGTTTGTTTTGTCTGTGTTTAGAAAATCTGCCTTTCCTCAAATGAATCCAGACCAAGTCTCCTTTTTGGACAAACGACTGTCATTAGTATCATGGATGACAATATTTTGCAGAAAGGTTTAGCTTTAGGTTTCAATCCAGGCCTCAACATTTACTATATATCGAGAATTTAGCTGCTTTTTGTACCTTTCATGATGACTTGATGAAGATGAACCTCTTTTTTATTTTGAACAAATAATATTTATTATCAGACGTAATATTTTACTATTTTATTTTAAAAAATTTTAGTTTGTATGATTTGATGTTTTTTTTAACAATTTGGCATTTGAGACTTCTGCAACATTATTGTAGATATTATTATTGCTATTATTATTATTAAATGTTAATCTTATATAGAAAATGCCGCTACTATTACCAATTGGGTATCGATGATTCAAGGGCTACAAGCAGTAATTGGTTCTTTAATTGGGTGAAGAACCGATAAGGTTGCGGTGGCTGTGGCGGTGATGGTAATTGCTCAGCTGTAATCGGATTCATACCAAATTTTGAGGATTAGCAAATTTGGCTATACTATGAAGCATATGAAGGCATTTTTTTATGACTTGCACAGTGTTGGAGAAAGAGTGCAATTCCTTGGGTGATTTCATTGTAGGACCTTTTATACTTTGCTTTACACGCCTATATGTACAAGCTAAGATTTACATTGTTCAAGAGGCATCACCTAAACGAGTATTTCGACTTTAAACTTAGCAACTATTGTGCGGTTAACCCTAATTAAATATGAATTATAATTTAAAGTAAGTTGCAAGAGGGAAAGAATAATATAGGCTGAGGAGTGAAAGTATCAGAAAGTGAAATGTCTTTGCTCATTGAGTTTAATTATTTAAATTGTTCTAATTTAGTTTTTACTGTTGACTTTTGAACCTTATACTTTCTTGCCTTAACTGTAAGAACTCAAAATTGATGAATCGCTGAACCAAACCATGGTTCAGGCAAAGGAAACAAGTCACCCATCCAAGCAGCAGTTTAGATCAATACCAAGAAGAAGTCAGTTTGTAAGTTAGATGGCAAGACAAGTGCAAGTCAGGAACATGACAATGCCTTATCAGTGACAGCTACAAGGATTGCACTCAAGTCTTCTGTGCGAACCCTAATGAATGGGCGTGATGACTGCAAAGAAGTCCAAGAACAGCACATGATGCATAGATTGAGCACCAGAGGGCCACGTCAGAGTGTGCACCTAACAGACTGACAACGCACCTGTATTGTTAAAGCTTGTATTTTTGTTATAACATAACTTTAATTAGTTGTTGGCTTGTACAACTGGCCTAAGGATTACTAGACCTTTAGCTACGTCTTGGTTTCTTTATGCGTGAGATTAGTTGGCTCTATATACTCAGCCTCCCTCCAAGATTGTATTTAGTTTTCATTCAATAAAGAAATTTTGTTAAGTTTAATCTTTGCATTAGTGTCTTTCTTAGAAAAGAAAGGTTACTCAATTCCTTGGCCTTTCCTTGTGAGTGAAATTAGGAACTTCTTTCAGTCTTGCATTCAAAATGAGACTCTAAACTTAGTGTTGAACTCGGATAGAAGATTACATTGGTGAGTGAAACCTATACAAAACCTGTCGTAAATCAGGCATTGATCATATCTTGCACTATATCAAGGCCTACCCTAGTCTGCATGTCCTCCAAAACGTGGATTGTTCTTTAAGAACTATCGCCAAGTCTTGAACTTGAGAAGAGTCAAGATAACAGGATTATGAACGAGATTTGATTTTTTTAAATGGAATTGGCTATGGATTTTGTAAAGTTGAAACCTTGTTGCTACCTTGCGGAAATAAAAGTGATACCATTCGCGTTTCTCTAAAACATGTTGCTAGCATATAGAATTTCCAAAAAAAATAAAATCAGATCTTGACTTAATCTAATAGATTTTGCTTTGAAAACGAACAATATCTTTTGGTTCATTTTCAAAACAGTTTTAACACAATAAACTTCGTTGAGTTAGGAAAGTTTTGATGCAATAATATCGGATTTACTATTATGGTTATAGAGATATGCTATTTACTTTTCAGATGGCCAAAATTTAATTATATCTAGGTAGCTTGGTAAGCTTTCTTTGAAAACCTATGCAGATCCTTTTATTTTTCTTTCATCTTTCACTATATTATCAATAAGTATCCTATAAATATAAAATCATATCACTTGTTCACCTTTTGGTCGGGGGACTCTTTGGCACATTCTCCTTCATGAGTATGGGTTGTCGTTAAAGATGGGCACGGGTCTTGGACCCTAAAGGTCTAGACCCGACCCGACCCTAATTTTAAGGGTCTGGGTCCACCTATTTTTAGACCCTATGAAATTGGGTCGAATCTAGGTCCATGACCTTAGGGTTCGGGTCCGGATCCTGGTCCGAGTCTACACGTTTAAGACCTAGATCCGACCCAGATTCGACCCATGGACCCATTTACATCTTTTTTTAAATAATTATATATTAGCTATCATGTGTATTTAATTGTTTGATGTGAAATTTTGTTGTATTTTTGAACATTGCGTGATTTTGAACTTTGTTGGTTCATGTAATTTAAGATGTGGTCGTTGTATCTATACTTTATGTGTTATATTTTTGAACATTGTGTGATTTTGAACTTTGTTGGTTCATGTAATTTAAGATGTGGTCGTTGTATCTATACTTTATGAATTAAAGACTTGATAAATATTTCGTTATAAGAACTTGAATGTTGAAAAACTTCATATATTTCGCTTAATTAGTATAAAGTATTAGAAGATCCTCGTTAGTCGAAAATGTTTAAATAATTTTATGCGAATGGTCGAAAATTGCATTTCATAATATACTTTTAAAAAAATTTTAGTAAAAAAATAAAATTGTTCAGGTTACCATATCCAGACCGTAGAACCGCCAGACCCTAAGGGTCTGTGTCCGGGTCCAAAATTTTTAGACCCTACAGATCCGGGTCCGAGTCTAGGTCCAATAAAACATTAGGGTCTGGATTTGGGTCTTGCTGGACCCAACCTAGATCCCACCCATGCTCATCCCTAATTTTCGTCTTCTTTTCCTTCCCAGACCCTGCTCATAGTCTTCTATGAGCGGGATACATTGGGAATGATGATGATGATGATGTTCACCTTTTCATCATGTTTGTAGATTTCTTGAAGTACCCATTGATTGCTTGTTTTTCAGAATACAAGTTTCCTTCTTTAACCTTCATTTAAAGGTCTTTTTCTTTTATAATTTTTATTTGTCTATGTTCGAGACTTCGAGTCTAGTTTCATGTGATCTTGTTGTGAGCCATTTGAAGCTGTTGAAAATAGATCTACATGCATTTTTGAGCAAGGGTCACAGAATACAATCAACTGCACATTTGGGGATTGAATTGTGATCAAACCTAGCAATTGGATAATTTCAATTGGAGATGTATATGCGGTCAAGTTTTAGAGAGAACCAAGCTTATATGAGAACCGTAAAAACCAATCTACATGATAAAAACTATTACTTTTTTACAGAAAATGTGTCACTTTTGGTTAAAAGAATATTGCTTTTTAAAAATAAAGATGTGACTTTTTAGCAAACAAGTGTTGCTATCGGAAAAATTTTCTTAAATCAAACAATACAAGGTAACATGTTTTGTTTTCGAAAAGTAACACTTTTTTATATAATAAGTAACACCTTTTTGTGAGTTTTGTTCAGAAAATTTTTTTGAAAGTAACACTTTTTATTCGAAAGGTATTGTAACATCCGTTTTTTTTAAAAAAAATAACAATAATAAAAAAAAATAATAAATTTCAAAATTAAAAAAAAAAAAAAAAAAAAACTCTCCATTAATAAATAACTTCTCACTTCTCCCTCTAAATCTTATAACTAACCTCACTTACCTACTATACTTACCTACTATAAATTAAACCAATTACCCTTAATTCATTCACATTATTACTCACACTTCCTTTTTCTCCTACAAACTACTTCCTCTATCTCCCATTTGCTTAAAATTCAGTCAAGAAAACGCAAGATTTCGATATTAAAGACAACGGATTTGTAGACAGAGATCATTAGAAGCGTACGTTGTCTAGGATCACGTGACAAGGTAATTCTCAATGTCCATCTAATTAGGACTATCCTGTTAGTATTATGTGCTACATGATATATGTTTAAATAGGATGCATGATTTTATATTTTATATATTCTCAAATTATATTTACTATTATTTTTGTCAAACTTGAATTTATAATTACTATTTTGATAAAATTTATATTATTATTTTTATAACGAAATTTGATACGATTTATTTGAAAGAGAAATACTTATAATATTATTATTTTGATGAAAGTTATATTATTATTTTAATAATGATTGTAAATGCGATTGAATTTGGGAGGAAAATGTTATGATATTAATATTGTAATTGAATATTTTTGATATATATTTTCTTGGGAAAACCTATGATCATAAAATAAAATGTATAATGTATGTTTGATTATATGTTTGTGTGCACGCGACTAATTATTAAAATATATTAAATCACGTAAAGTGTAACACGACGAAAATGAAGCTCTTATATTTGTTGTGATCTAAGTATAAGGGTGTGTAACAGGTTGTCCTATTTGGTTAGTATAGCTGCCGACAAGTATTATTATTTCTGATACTTGATACGATGTTTGGTCTTCCTTCTATTTGTTGTGATCCAAGTAGAAGGGGTGTGCACACTAGGGTTCCCTGAGACTACTCTGCTAGCCTTGAACTATTTGGGGTGACGACCTCTTGATGAAGTAGGTATAGGGGTAAAGCCTCGGCCTACTGGCGTTCTCGTTCCCCCAAATTAAAAATTGATTATGTGGTTGCCATTATTAAATATCAAATTAATAAATTGGTTTATGTGATATTATATATATTGTTTTCTCAAATTGTTTTCTTTTAAACTTAGCTATATATTATTTTCTAAAATTATTTTCAATTTGATTATATTTTATTTTCTTAAATCCTTTTCAAACTTAATCGTTTTACGAGATGGAGTTGGAATTACTCAATTTTCTGATTTTGGGAGTTTTTCCCATATTTTTCTTGCATTCTTATGTTGCAGGTTATTGATTGCGTGGGAATCCTGGAGTGAGGATCACTTAGAAATATAGCTTTTATTAGAGACGTATTTCTTCTCTTATGTTGTAAGACCCTTTGTTGCATTTAAAATTATTAAGTTATTTCTTAGTCGTTAAGCCTTACATTTATTTTATTAGAAATAGATGTGGCGGTAACACTCCCATGAGTAGGTTTTGGTTCATGGTTTTCATTAAAGGGTGTTTTCAAAAGTTCGACCTATTCTTAGGGTGTTACAAAGTTGTATCAGTAGCTTAGGTTTGTTTTCGTCAAATCTTAGGGTCGTTTAGGAATTAAAGTTGATAAAGGCTTAAATTAAAAATAGGTTAGATGGTACAAGGTAAAATTATTTTAAATAATTTAAGTAAGTTACAAAAAAAAGATAAATAAAATAAATTATGACAGTGGGAACGAATGGGTTTATTGTTTTGAAGTACTTTTAAGTACTTAGTAGTAGTGTGTTATTTCTTTTAATTATATTTTCGTTGTCTTTCAATTTTTTGTTAGTTGCCTCGATTTCGTTTTAGGGGATGGATTGGTTAAAGAAGTATCAGGCTAAAATCCATTGTGCTAAACAGAGAATTACCTTTAGAGGCCCTAAGGGAAATAAACTAACCTACCAAGAAACTACTTCCGAGCCACCAAAGACCAAGCTTATCTCCGCCTTAAATCTCCAGACCCATCTTAGGAAAGGCTACCCCGTATATTTGTGCCATGTAAAGGACACGAGCATGAAAGAGGACGAGTTAGGAGAGATACCTGTAGTTAAGGAGTTTGTTGATGTGTTCCCAGATGAGATTCCAGAGATGCCACCTGTGAGAGAGTTAGACTTCAAGATTGATTTAGTTCCGGGAATAGGACCCATTTCAAAGGCACCTTATAGGATGACACCTGCCGAGTTGCAAGAGTTGAAGGTACAACTTGAGAACTGGTTGGATAAAGGATATGTAAGACCAAGTGTATCACCTTGGGGAGCCCCAGTATTATTTGTTAGGAAGAAAGATGGAACGTTGAGACTATGTATTGATTATAGGGATTTAAATAGTGTGACGGTGAGGAATAAGTATCCACTTCCTAGAATTGAGGATCTATTCGATCAACTTAGGGTGCAGGAGTATTTTCAAAGATTGATTTGAGTTCAGGTTATCATCAATTACAAATTGCAGAAGAGGATATAGCCAAAACAGCTTTTCGAATGAGGTATGGCCATTATGAGTTCACAGTCATGCCCTTTGGACTCACTAATGCGCCTGCTATCTTTATGGACCTTATGAATAGGACTTTTCAGCCTTATTTGGATAAGTTTGTTGTTGTTTTTATTGATGATATTTTAGTATACTCTATGAATCGAGAAGAGCATGAGGCTCATTTGAGGAAAGTTTTAGAGATTTTAAGAGAGAATAAGTTGTATGCCAAGTTTTCAAAATGTGAATTCTGGTTAGAAAAGGTTGCATTTTTGGGGCTTGTAATTACAAAGGATGGAGTAATGGTAGATCCCTCGAAGGTTCAAACAGTAACGGGCCTACACCCACTAATGTGACAGAAGTGAGAAGTTTCTTAGGTCTAGCCGGATACTATAGGAGATTTGTGAAAAATTTCTCGAGAATCGCTCAACCTATCACTAATTTAATGAAGAAGACCACTAAGTTTCAATGTGATGAGAAGTGTGAAGTGGCATTCCAAGAGTTGAAATCAAGGCTTACCTCTGCTCCTGTGTTGACCTTACCGAATGAAAGTGGAGAATATGAGGTTTATACAGACGCATCTAAGAATGGACTAGGTTATGTGTTGATGCAAGATGGGAAAGTAGTAGTATATGCTTCACGACAACTTAAGTCGCATGAGAAGAATTACCCCACACATGACTTAGAATTAGATGCTGTAGTGTCTGCATTAAATATTTGGAGACATTATTTATTTGGAGTAA